>NC_139021.1:35566145-35791185 GCF_964662115.1 Mustela nivalis
GTAAGCTCATTTCATTGGTTTTCTTCATTCGGCAGAGGATTTTCCCCCGGCTTCTGAAAGCAGGCCTTGCAATTTAAGTGCGTGGTCACCAGGTGGTGGAAGTGTGCCGCGCCCACCGAGCCGAAGCGGCCCCAGGAGCCGCAGGCTCACCTTGCAGCAAGTCCCTGAAAACCAGGGAGAGCTAGGACCTCCTTTCCTTTCGGCCGTTTCCGCCCTGGAGGTCATCAAAAGATGTTTGCTGTTCTGTCCCTTCCTGGCTAAGAAAGGTCTGTGTTGCAACCCAGCGCACTCTTGCTGAAAAATGTCACCTTCTGTCCACCACGGAGGAGGTGAAAGTCTCCTGCACTTGGAAAAAGGGTCAGAGCCTCAGAACCCTCCTTTTTTAGTCCGCGCCTCTTTGTCTTCGGCCACTTTATATTTTCCTCTCCTCCTCTTTTTTAAGGGGGGCCCTTACCCTCTCATTACATTCCTAGGAAGGAACGCATCCTCTGCTTGGGAGAAGCCTGAAGCCTTTACTTGCTTCTAGAGGCAGGCGGCAGACTTGGAGCAACCTGTCCAGGCAGGAGGCCACGGGCCTCCTCCAGGGGGTGCTGGGACAGGACAGGTGGAACGTCACCACTTCGCTTCTACCGCTCTCGCTGACCAGTGGACTCGTCCCTCCTTTTGGACACTTTTCTCTCTAGAATGACTTCTCGGGCTCTCTACATGCTTACTGATTTCCCTTTACCACCAATGACGAGAGAGTCCCCTTATTCCTGGTACTTCCATTCCCTGACACTACCATGAAGACAGAACCTTTGCGCCTGGGGAGAGACCAGCATAGTTTTCTGCCAGCCCCTGGTCACAGCATTTTCATCAATTGGTTGATAAATAACCTCATTTTAGGTGTGTTTCTGTTTTAAAAGACCTTATTAGGGATGTGTGGGTGGCTCAATCAGTTAAGTGTCCGCCTTGGGCTCAGGTCAGGATCCCAGGGTCTTGGGACCAAGCCCCGCACTGAGCTCCCTGCTCTGTGGGAAGCCTGCTTCTCCCTCTGCCTGCTGTTTCCCCTGCTTGTGGTCTCTCCCACCTCTGACAAATAAATAAAACCTTACACAAAAAAGACTTTATTGAAGATACTGATTTATATATGCCCTATTATTTTTATATACTGATTTTTTAAATATTTAATTTATTGATTAACACTGAGCTCAGGGCCAATAGCACTCCACTTTACCTAACACAAATATTTTCTTCAGAAGGCACCTCGCAGTCTTCTCGGGCTGAGGGTTGCCCGCCAGCATTTCAGCACTACATCAGAGGGCCATTTAAGCAGCAAAATCACCAACAGCACACAACTGTGTAAAAAAAAGTGGCACTAACTGGGCTGCAGAAAGGACACTTGCTGACAGCAGGAGAGCATGAACAAGAAAGCAGGGGCTGGCCCAGTATGACCTCAGCTGGGAGCACAGGGCATCAGGTGACTCCAGTTTTCCCTGATCGGCACCATGTTTGGGAATGACCCCAAAGTCCCACGAGCATCAATACTGGAGTCACGAATAGCAACGAGGCCAGTTGGCAGATGGAATCGGTGAATACCAAGGACCAAAGTGCACAGATGTGCCCACAGCTCAGAACCTGGCTCCGCACATCTTTCTCTTTCTCTCTGCTCCCAGCGGGGGCTCTCCTGCCCTCCCACCAGCAACTCCCAGCTCTGGGCAGAGAACTTCCAAACAAACATCAGAGGCACTGACCCCTCTCTAGACCAGCAGTTCTCAAAGGAGGGTTCCAGGGTCCCCAGGGAGAGAGGAAAGCCATCACACCCCTTTCGACAACTAAATACCTGCATGGATCTGGATTTTCTTCATATATTTCAGCCAAAACAATTTGTCACAATTAAATGTAGGAGCAGATCAGAGAAGCCAGCAGTCTTCTATTAAGCTGGACATTAAAGAGATCTGCAGAAATATATGCCAATCGCTAAGAGGATCCTTTTTTTGGCTAGGAAACTAGGGTACTGTTACTTATGTTAATGTGTGGGTTTGTTATTGTTACTTTTAAACAAATCACTAAATATTTTATATGTCTCAGTTCTAATTTATTTTTTAATCAATTAATTAATTTTTAAATAAACATATAAAGTATTATTTGCCCTAGGGGTACAGGTCTGAATCGCCAGGTTTACACACTTCACAGCACTCACTGTAGCACATACCCTCCCCCAGTGTCCGTAACCCCACCCCCCTCTCCCAACTGCCCCTCCCGCCCCGCCCCCCTGCAACCCTCAGTTTGTTTTGTGAGACTAAGGGTCTCTTATGGTTTGTCTCCCTCCCGCTCCCATCTTGTTTCATTTCATTGTTCATTGTTTCCTTTATTCTTTTCCTACCCCCCAAACCCCCCACGTTGCATCTCCACTTCCTCATATCAGGGAGATCCTATAATAGTTGTCTTTCTCAGATTGTCAGTTCTAATTTCTAATAGAATAAACATTGATAGATAAAACCCATGTACTCAGAAGTTCCTTAGGTCCTCGATAATTTTTTTAAAGATTTTATTTATTTATTTCATAGAGAGAGACAGAGCAAGAGGGGGAACACAAACAGGGGGAGTGAGAGAGGGAGAAGCAGGCTCCCCATGACGCAGGGAACCCAATGTGGGGCTCAATCCCAGAACCCTGGGATCATGACCTGAGCCGAAGGCAGTTGCTTAACAACTGAGCCACCCAGGTGCCCCTAGGTTCTCAGTAATTTTTAAGAGGTTGAAAGAGGCCTGAGATGGAAAGTTAGAGAGTCACTCCTCTGGACTAAGGCTCTCTTTTTCAGTAGTGTTCCCCGTATTTGTACTTGGGATCCTGTATTTTAAGATCCTGTCAGTATCTTAACTTGACCGAGAGCTTCTTCCTCGGTCCCACTCACTCTCAAGCCAGTCCCTCCTGAAGTCTCAGTTTCTGGCATGATCGTTCTCTCAGCCATCTGGGCCCAAGACCCCAATCCTCTCTACCTCCTCCCCTCCGCGCATCCCCTACAGTTTTCACTCAGGAGTTTCTGTAGAATCCATGTCTTCCTGTTCTTCCCCACCAGCAACAGAGGCCTTTGCGTACTAGGTCAGGTTCAGACTTTTCTGTCAGAATGCCGGTGAGCCCCTGCAGCGGGGTCCCTCTGTTCCTCTGACCAGAAGACTTTCATTCTTCCGTCGCAGATGGAAAGATGGAAAGATGGGAAAGGCTGGCCCTGAGGGGGTGGGGGGTGGGGTGGGCCGCTGCCTTCCGTGGGCCACAGAGCTCGGCAACTGTTTCGGTTCCGCCAGGACAGACCTTTGCAGGTGTGGCAAAGGACTGATCATGTCCTTTGGACATGTCTTCCACCCACAAACTTCTGCCACTGCAGGATTCAGCATCTCCTCCTCCTCCCCGGGGTGAGTTTCTAAACCTTAAGACTTGTACAATAGCGTGATGCTGGTGGCAAAGGACAAACTCCTGTTGGTCTGATGTGTCCTGTGCTGTTCTCTGTTGCGATGTGCAGGGTGGGGGTAAGGATAGGGTACGGCCCCCGTGGTAACTAGTCCCAACTCTCTGGGTAGGCCTTTGCTTCCAGAAAGGCCCCACTGCTGGCCAAATGCACCTACATTGCTCCTGGCCTAGAAACTAGTTACTAATAATTTTTACTATGCATACTAACAATCGCAAATATTTTTGTGCTCTTACTTTGAACCAGTCTCCATACTGGTTTTATCTCATTTAATCATCACCAAAAAATCTAGGAGATAAGTACCCATGTTATCTCCATGTCAGAGACAAGGCTTAGAAAATGTAAGTGATTTACCTAAACTAACAGCTCAATAGCAGAGCTGGACCTTCTACACGGATCTGTTGGAGTGCAGTGTTCATACTCTTAGCCCCTCACTGTGAACCTTTCCTCCTCTGAAGGCCCTGGAATGTTCCTTCTCTTCACTTTGCTTAGAGGACTGTGGTGTCTCTGTGCTGATCAGGGGTTAAAGTTAAATAGTGTGTGCATTCTGCTCTATGGCAGTCAGCTGTTGAGTCCATCAGTCAGACCCAGACCCTGCCCTCCGCCCTCTAGAAGCTCACACCAAGCTATATTAAAGGATTTTGCCCTGAAAGCTTCAAGATTGCCAGGGCGAGAGGGCTGACTACTGAAAACAAAATCCACCGCCACCAAGCTTGTCAGCTAGGACCAGCTAAGAGCTAGGCAGAAGGGCTGTGTTGACTTTGATCTGAGGCCTCTGAGGAAGATCTTGGGCCTTTCCCAGAGACATTGCCCTGTGGAGGGGACCTCAGCCAGCCAGAGGTACAGAGAAGCAGAGATAGAGGCTGGGAGAGGGGAAAAGGCAAGAGGGAGGGGGAGGCAGGCCGTGTGGGTCCCAGACCAGATGCCTGACGTTCCCCGTGAAAGCTCGCCACAGTGCTCCCCACAAAGGCTTGCTCTGTGCTAAAAATGTCATCCAGCCGGGAATCCTGTCTCTCACTGTTTTGTGTCAACTTCACCCAAAGGTCACCTGTTGTAAGAGAAAGCCCAGGTGGACAGTGAAGTGGGAGGGAGTCCGGTAGGCTGATTTCATTCTGGTTTAGCTGGTTTTTCTTTAAGTAAATAAACAGGGCTAGAGTTCCAACTGGTCTCCAAATGGCAGTGAAATGTACCCTGTCATCCCCAAGCGACAGCTGATTTTAATACAAGCAGGATTGTTCCACGTCTTCTAAAACAACAACAACAAAAAAGTGGTGATCAAGAGAAGCAAAGGTGGGTGCTCAGGCTTCTCGAAAGGAGCTGGTGAAAATGGCCTTAGGAGAGCAGCAATCCGGTGGCCAAGGATGAGGAATCCACACAGATGTGTGTGACAGTGCGAGCTTGGGTGACGCACAATGATGAAGAAACAGAGGACGCGCTTAGAGAATTGCAAACACTTGTAACCTGTGGCTCTTATGTTGCAAACAACAGAGATGAGCTTTGGATAACTGAAGACGAAAAGAGGTGTCTTGAAAGACTATCAGCAGCTCAGAGAATCATAGAAAAAGGCCTCAGCAGAGACAGGAAATAGGGCAGCTCCAGAGATCCAGGGAATAAGAAGAAATGAGCAGCCCTGCCCTTTGAGATGAACCTCTTTCACCATTTTGGATCCTTGTGTCACATGGCTCAAGATCTAATTTCTATGGGGCAAGATTCTCATTTGCTTACTCCAGATCATGTGTTCATCTTTGGTTGCGTGTGGGGCACCTTGAGTGACCGCCCCACCGAGCTTGCCTGCAGTGGATGGGGGCAGTATCTCCATGGAAAATGGATGGGAGATCTAGATGCTGTGCAAGAGATGGACGCTTCCGTTCTTCACTCATGCCAGCTTTCCCTGTTGGCTCTCATGGAGTGAATTTTATAGCAGCACTAGCTGTTAGAATTGGGACCGGAAATATTAGAAAGAAAGTACTATCAGTGGAAAGAAAAAGGAGGCAATGACAAGAAGAACAACTTGAAGGTAGAAGGTATGTTTGGAGGAGACGGGGGAAAGTTACTTCCCTTCCTGTTCACTGGTCTTCAGAGTTTCCATGTACAGTTTGGGGAAAATGCCCCAATTAGCTCTGCCCAACGGAAGGCACTAGTGCTAACTAACCGTCGAGAAAAGATAAATATGGAAGAAATAAATTTTTAAAAGTGTGAAGTCAAACTGAGCACAGTGTAAGAGCTAGCCCATGTCAGGTGTCTAAAGAAAAAAAGAAATTTCTTTCTTCAGTCATACATAATCCCTTTATTCTTGTGCATTAAGGAAAAAAAAAAAAAAGAAAAACTGTGTATAAGAAAGTGACATTGAAGCTTCTAATAGAGTTATTCAAAAATGATAACTTCATACTAAAGACCAAGTATTCAGAAAAACCACACACATACACACACTCACAAACTCTTGCAATGAATTAACAAGTCAGGAAGGAAATGAATAACAAGTGATATTCACAGGGAATGAGGGAGGTGGTTACAGTGCTGAGACACCCACAGACAAGCCCTAAAGACTCAAAGGGTGAACCAAAAAAACATCTGAAATCAAGACCAAAGGTCTACAATGTAACAGAATCACTTAGACACTGTTGAATAGAAGCCCAAGGGTCCTCTATATCAACTCATTCATTCAACAAGTAGGTGCTAAGCTCCAGCTGTGTTGTAGAGTATGCCAGCTCTTAAGAAGATACTACCACTGACTCTAGAAATCTAAATTTACTATCACCTTACCCTCTCATACTGAAATTTCTTAAAAACCTAGCAACAAAATATTCATGTTTACCAAGTTAAAAAAATTTTCTGTGTAGCTGCTTGAACTTATCACTTGAAAAAAAAAAACACAAAAATTGGGAAAACTGTATGGAACTTCAAATTCCATATCAGTGTTTAACAGTTTTCTGGTTACCAAAGGAAACTCTTGAAGCTTACCAACTCCTTTTATTATTCTTTCAGCAGCAAAGATAGAATCTGTATTTGGAAAGTCATGTTTCCATCATGGTAATAAAACAGTTTTTGAAAAATTATTTAACATATTACTCTACTCAGTTGGAAAAATATAACAAAACATGAAGCAGGTTTAGACTTCAGAATGATCTAGGCTTGTCTTGTAGGTTGTTTTTGGAGAGAAGGAATAGGGTAAGAAATTTTCTGGATTTTGTCCAGGTCAGATCCAGTTCAAACTTCAAAGAGAGAACAATATTATTATTTGAGTTCAGTTTCAATTCAAATTAAAATATCAGTTTCCTACTTTGGGTTTAATTCAACTCCCTGCTGAGAGCTGAGAATGTCATTCAGTGAAGGAAAAGATGCCAGAGCAATTATTTTTTAACTCATCTTGTGACCCCCTACCCCTCTGTAAATTGAATATAGTTGATGGCTTTCAGATTCACAGAGCATGAAGCACCATGGAAATCCTGCAGGCCACAGAGTTCCTTGGACTCTGGGACACATATAGCCAGAGAGCCTCTGTGAATTCATCCCCTACTATGATGAGTGGCAGGGCCATGTCAGGGTCTGAGGAGTCCTTGTCTATGGGTTGGCCATGGGTGAGAAAGCTTAGCAGACAGGAAGTAGGCTATGGGGAAGCGGACACTTAGCATGGAGAAGGAAGTCAGAGGGATGAAATGGACTCCATCCTACACTGGGAGAAATGTTAGAGTCTTTGCGAAGATGCCTGCTTTTGACTCTTCATTCATTGCTAGAGACCATGACAAAGGAACTCAGTATCCAGAGGAAAAACCTAGTAAAAGTGGAAGGTGATGATACGAAGGAGTGTCACAAAAAGGGCGGTCATGAGAAACCCCTGCTCAGTTCTCTTTCCCTGTGCTATGCACTAATGGACCTGTCACAGCCTTGCTGAGATGGGACTGGCCTGGCCTGCTGCCCACCCACCTATCCCCACCAGTGTTTTTGCCACCAACACCCACACCCGTCCTCTGCGGACGCAAACGCTACGCAAGATGACAGCCCGGGAAGCCCCTTCTCCACTCTGTTTCTGCCTTTCAGAAGGCAAATTTGGAGACACCCTGGGGAAATCTTTAGGCAAAAATGAGGGAGGGATTCACAGTATTTTACTAGTTCCCATCCCAACATCTATGCCCTACCAAACCTGAGCATTTGCTCTTCATGCTCTTGGAGGGATTAAACAACAAGAACCTGAAAAACACTCAATCAGGTATTGAGAGGATTAAATGAAATGATATAAGACAAGCGCCTCAAAAAAAAAAAAAAATCACTAGAAATGCAAGGTCACATTAAACTTTAGGGGCTTGGTTGCAGCTTTCCAATAGCCTACAAATAGAAATGTAAATAATATATCTCACATTGTTTGGCTTTTACACTATTCTATCTTTGATTACTAGTTCCAATCACGATATTACTCTTACTACCACTACTGGCAGACTTGTTAAGTTGGGCACTTTGCCTAGTACTAAATATATATAATAAAATCATCCCAATTAATCCTCCCAGGAAACTTGTGAAGGCACTATCTGCATCCATAGAGAAGGAACTGAAAAGTTCCGTATTTATATAATAGTCCATTTTTTAAACTGTTGATTTAACAAGTTTCTTTCATCACAAAGTGAACTGCCCTATATACATGGTTCTGTTTTTAACCCTTTATACACTCCATTGACATGTTAAGCTATTTATGTTTCGATACCGAAGTCTTTGTTTATTGTATCTTTTCCTATTTAATATCATTACATTTTTTCCCACCAAAACATCTTAGTGTTTTTTTTAAAAACAGATTTCCCCCTACATTTTAACTTGATTTGGCTTGTTTTCTAGGGAATAGAAACACATGGTGCTATTTACAAAGACAGGAGAGTAAATAGTAAACGGGTCTTCGTACCCTAAATTTTATCATTCAGTTCTCCCTCAAGAGGTAGCTGATGTTACCAGTTTCTTTTCCGCCTTTCTAGAAATAGTCCATATGTATGAACTTTAAAATAAGTTTAACAAGTGCTATCAAAAAATTCAGTTAACATTTTGATTAGAACTGTGTTGAATTTATAGATCAATTTGAGGGAAAAGTGACATCGATTCAGTAACAAATCTTACAGCAGCTAGAATGTGTTTCCACTTCTTTGGCTGTTTCCATCCTTTGGTGAACTCTCACAATTTTATTCATACCTTGCACATTTCTGATAATATTTATGCTGAAGTAGATGAGTATTTTTTTATGTTTGGCAATAACGAATGGAACTTTGGTGTGTGGACTTTGTATCTTATCAGTCTAATAATTTCTCACTTGATTATCTTGCATGTTGTATTTAGACAATGATATTGTTTACAAACAGTGACAGTTGAGGCCTTTTCTTCAATCTTTATACTACTTTTCTTGTACAATTTTATTGATTTAGTAAGGCTTTTAGTAGACTCCAGTGAATAGTATCACAGGTAGAAGATAATACCACCTTTTCCTTTGTGGAAATATTTCTTCACACCACTAAGTATCATGTTTGCACCGTGTTCCCAGAAGCTAAGTTTCCAGTTTCCAATAGCAGTAGGTTTTGGATTTAATCAAAAGCTTTTCAGTGTCTACTGAGATATTCAAATGGCTTTCTTCTTTTAATCTCTTAACTTATTGAATTATAGGAATAGGGTTCCTGGGGCGCCTGGGTGGCTCAGCCATTAAGCATCTGCCTTCAACTCAGGTCATGATCCCGGCGTCCTGGGATCAAGCCCCGAGTTGGGCTCCCTACTCTGCAGGAACCCTGCTTCTCCCTCTCTCACTCTCCCTGTCTGTGTTCCCTCTCTCACTGAGTCTTTCTCTGTCAAATAAATAAATAAAATATTAAAAAAAAAAAAAAAGAATAGGTTTCCTGCTGTTAAACCATTTTGCATCCCTAAAATTGAACTTACTTGGTCATAATGCATGATTTAAAAAAATATTTAATTTACTATTTTTGCATCTATAATACTAAATACTTAATTTAGTATTTGCATGTTGTATTTAGACAATGATATTGTTTACAAACAGTGACAGTTGAGGCCTTTTCTTCAATCTTTATACTACTTTTCTTGTACAATTTTATTGATTTAGTAAGGCTTTTAGTAGTGTCATGAGATTAGGACCTTAAGTTTGGCTAAGGATTTCTTAGCTTAAAAAAGGCTGAGGAACAAAGAAGCTTTGATCGATATTTTTACCACCTTTGAAAATCTTACTGTAACCAGTCCAGTGATAAGACTTTATCTTCCATAATTGTCTGAGTCTCTTCTTTGCCCTCCCTGACTGAATGTTTCTGTCTTATTCTAGACAGCATTGTTCAGTGGCTATTGTTGCAAAATATCTCCTTTTCTCTTTGTATTAGAAAAGATGCATTCTATATTGACTTTCAAATATTTTAATTGGAAAACAATCTATTTTAGGCAACTATTATTTCTTTCATAATTTCAAACCATGTGTTTTTGCATGAGCGTGGATTGCCAAGAAGGAGTGCAGAGTTAACGTGGATAGCAACTCCATCGGGAAAAAAATGATTCCCAGAGGCCCCTCAGTGGGCTGTTACAGGATAATATAATATATGAGAATGGGCATGGGGACTGTATGTACCAGTTCTTCCAGGACTGTTCAAAGTCCTGGAGAAGTCCTCTTCTGTTCTATTGTCAAACATGTGTCCATATGCATGTGCCTTGGTTTCCTGAAAATAAGGTGGAAGAAAGCCAGCTAAGATTCATCACGTGTGCCAGAAAGCCCAAGATATGTCAAAGAAGTAACCCTCGACAAATCTTGGTGGGGAGCATGTCTGTTGGCCATCGTGGACTCCTAAAAATAACTTTCCAGTGGCCATGGTGTCAGAGGCCACCCAGTGTTTTTCTGATGACACGAGGCCAGGTGGAGGAAGCAGCAAATGTTCAGAGGACTTGTCTAAGTCCCTCCTTGGGTTGCTTTTGCCTGGACTTTGGGTTTTGAGTTCTCCTTAGGAATGGGTCTTGATCGGTGTGGCTAACTGCTGGTTGTCCCTCTGTCTATTCGCCTCTTCTTTCCACAGTGACAGGGCTTCACTGATTACATGGCCATCCAAAGGTGACATTTTCCTTGCAACTAAGTGGTCACATGACTAGGTTCCTCCCATGAGCCTATGAACATAAGTTAAAAGTACCACTTCCAGACGTTTTCTGTAAAACAATTAGGTACACACTGCTCGTGCTACATTTTCTACTTTCCCAGAAGTGGCAGGTAGAGGTAGAAAAAAAGGACCACAGATCACGTATCTGCCCCTCATTCTCCTATCATAAAGGTGTTCTATATCTCTTCAAGTCTTTCTTAACCATCGGCAATAGTCACGCTTTGGCATGTGGACACCAGGAGCCATTTCAACCCCCTTCTGTGTTTGGAGACATGCCCACCATGGGCACACTTGTTGGGAACAGGCTCCACTTCCCACTAAAGAAGCCCCAAAGGCCCGTTACTTCATATGAGAGACCAGAGCTTAGCCCCACAGACACCCCTGCTGTCTCTGAAGTAGGAGATCTAGAAAAGCAGGGGCAGTCTAACACAGCTGGAGAGATGCAGAATAATTATACAGCAGTTAAATGTGTATTAGTTCAAAACACAAAGCAAGACTGAGAAATTAAGTAGCTCTGTATAACAGATATAATCAGACATAATGAAATAAAGTTAAGGGGAAAAATCCAAATTATAAACACAAGGGAAAATTCTAATATCAAGCTAACTAGATTATTACAAAACGTTTTAAGAATTCCAGCAGGGTTCCTGCTTCTCCGCAAGGCAGATTAAGCAACACATTTTTTAACTTTAATTATAGCAAGAAAACCCGAATGTTGGTTAAAGCTTAAAGGGTAGACTCCCTGGGTTGGTGCGTTCGTAAAAATCTCCAAGGAGAAATTACACTCAGAGGCACACATTGAAAAATATAAATAAATGAAATGAATTTACAGATCAATGAAACAAATTTTAAAAGATACATGGTCCTCTTCAGCAAATGGTGCTGGAACAACTGGACATGCCCATGTTTTAAAAAAAAAATGAATCTAGACAGACAGAGATTACATCCTTCACAAAAATTAACTCAGAATGTAAAACACAGACATAAAGGTAAAACACAAAACTACAAAACACCTAGAAGATAACCTAGGTGAGCTTGGGCTTGGTGATGACTCTTTGGTACAACACCAAAGGCACACTCTAGAAAGAAAGAACTGATAAGCCAGACTTCACTAGAAGTAAACACTTCCACTCCCTGAAAAACACTGTCAAGAGAATAATGGGACAAGCCCTGGACTGGGAGAAACCATCTGCCAAAGAATATTTTACAAAGGACTGTGATCCAAAATATACAAAGAATTCTTAAAATTCAACAATATGGAAACAAACAATGTGACAACAAAGGGGAGGGGGTGTCAAAGATTTTAATGGACGCCTCACCAGGGAAAATATACAGAGGGCACATAAGCAGATGAAAAGATGCTCTGCCGTCACGTATCATCAGGGAAATGCAGATTAAAACATTGAGATGCTACTATACACCTATTAGAACGACAGAAGTCCAGAACACTGACACCATCAAATGCTGGGGAGGTGTGGACTCACAGACACCCTCCTTCCTTGCTGATGGGAATAGAAGGTGGGGCAAGCCACTTCAGAACGCAGTGTGATGGTTGCTTGTAAAAGTGCACATATTCTCAAGCTTGGGATCTAGCAATCATATTCCTTCGGATTTTTCCCAAAGGTGCTCAAAACTTATTTCCACACACAAACCTGCCCATGACGTTTACAACAATTTTATTCACAATTGCCAAAGCTTGTAGTCAAGATGTCCTCCAGGGGTGACTGGAGAGAGAAGCCTGGTCCCAGCTCCCTGGGTTCACCTCAGCCGCCCTGCGAGGGCTCAGCAACCGTGGCTTCCTATTGGACAGCACAGACTGGATCAAGGAACCTGGTTGCGGTGGTGGGGGGAGGGGCGGTGGTCCTCCACTGGGATTTTTTTAAAAGTCGCCTCCCACCCTCACAGTGATGTCTCAGGAAGCTCACACACAGTCCTGAAGGCAGCTTGGCCTTGGGAGGCCAGTGGAAGGGGGTGAGGGGTGCTGAGCAGCAGGGGTGCGGCACCTGGGGACTCGGCCCTGACCCTTTCCTCTGACTGCTTGGCCCCGCAATACCAGGGAGTCTGGCAGTCTGCCTGGGTGAGCCAGTCCTCCAGAGAGGGTGCAGAGGGGCACAGAAGCTAGCAAGGGGTCAACCAGACAGTGCGCCTCCTCCTGGGAGCCCCCTCCTTAGCTAGGACTGGTGCAGAGCGCTGGGTGTGCTCGGTCTTGTAGGCCCATCCCCAGGGTTCCTGTGGCCTTCCTTTGCCTCTAGGGGTTGTTGCATTACCCCCAAACATAAACACCCTCATGCTATTTTGTCTCTATTTCCAAAAAGGTGCCTTTATGGCGTCTCTGCGCCAATCAGCCTAAAGCATAATTGCCCTATTATAAACGCGGGTCTTGTTTCCGAACCTGCCATCAAAGGTCTCCCAGGCTCCCTCCCAAACACTGTGAGCTGCTTCCCCCTTTTTACTGGAGGGGAAGCGGCCTGAGAAGCCAGCTACCTATAAAACTGTGAATCAGGCAGGAAGCCAGCGCCTCACCCAGCCTATTAGCGTGACCGCCCAAGGGTGTTAGGTAAGCCCGGGAATCCTTCCTAGAAGCTGGGAGTCACATGTCACATTCCACCTTAGGGAATGTTTCACCAACTTGCGGCTCAGCCTCCTAACCATCTTTCCACCGAAGAATTAAAAAAGGGTTTACAAACGCAGGGTGAACATGGTCTAACTTTTTCTTAATGAATCACACTTAGGTTATGGCTAACAATTCTTTTTTTTTTTTTTTAAGATTTTATTAATTTATTTGACAGACAGAGATCACAAGTAGGCAGAGAGGCAGGCAGAGAAAGAGAGAGAAGTAGGCTCCCTACCAAGTAGAGAGCCTGATGTGGGGCTCCATCCCAGGACCCTGAGATCATGACCTGAGCTGAAGGCAGAGGCTTAACCCACTGAGCCACCCAGGCGCCCCATGGCTAACAATTCTTAAATCATGTCATTTTTGTTTCTTCTCTAGCTGTCACTCCTGTCACTTCTGTTACCTGGTCCTTGTTTGCTCCTGTCTCTCTTTTTCAAAAGTTCCATTTTCCATTGGCTGAGGTCTGAAAAGCCAGATGGCTCTGTCTGGTAGAAATGTATGCAAACTAAATGTCGGCAAGTCATGAAGAATGATCAAAACTCTTAAGACTTGCTTACGTGCTTGGGGTTTGTCAACTATTTGAGCTCCTCAGAGATTTTTTAAATACAATTTTTTCCCCAAAGTCCACTTATCTACAGATAATTGATGAGTGACTTTATTTGCTGGTAAGCATTACTTCCTAGGTTATACCAAGATTCCCTACCTTACATCTTATGTAGTCTTTTAGGATACTGGAGAGAATGATTCCAGCCTAGGGTTCAAGCTTAGGAAACTTCAGGAGAATACACAAAGCTGGTATTATTTGCTGTATCAAATGTTCTCATTTTTCGCTAACCTCTGGGCACATTTACAAATATTCTTAAAGAAAGCATTCATAGCTTATTATCTACCAAAGGGAAAATGGAAACCAAATCTGCTCTCACTCACACCTACCTTTTAAAAATATATTCATACAGTTGATTACTCTGAAAATGGACAGGCATGATGGCCAGCTGGCACGGGAAGCTGTTGTTCTGGAATCTACTCTAATGGTTGTTTTGATGGAATCTGAAATTCCTCTGTTTCCTTATCCTTGGGAGCATTTTCCCTTGGCTGCTCACTCTATAAGGCCCTGAAGTCTGTGAGATCTTGACAAGGATGTCTCATTCTTGATAGAGGGAGAATTGTTGGCATTCCAGAGTCTCCCTTCAGATGAGGACAGAACAAGGAGTTTCCCTGGGAAAGAGAATCCAGTATGGGGCTGGTGGCGAGTGGACAGTGGGTCGGGGCGGGGGGGGAGGAGGTTTACTAATGTTTATCTTCATGGGAACCAAAGGTGGAACAGATGGTCCCATCTGATTCTGAAGGGTGGGGAAA
This sequence comes from Mustela nivalis, assembly GCF_964662115.1. Lineage (NCBI taxonomy): Eukaryota > Metazoa > Chordata > Mammalia > Carnivora > Mustelidae > Mustela > Mustela nivalis. The sequence goes on from NC_139021.1 coordinate 35,580,671, forward strand.
GGGAAGTGATTTTGTGGGGTTGCCTAAGTAGGAACCTCATTGACGAACGCCTGGAAGGGGTTTCATCAGATCGGGAGGGTGAAGAGGCTGGATTCTAAGGGCAGCAAATAAGCCCGCTCGGGAAAGCCCGAGTTGACCAAGAGGCCCTCTTCCTTCCTTCTCAGAGAACACGACCACCTCAGAGCTGGGGAAACATCTGAAAGTTCATAGCAATGTTTACTCAACGGATAAGCCACACAGAAGCTACGCACCTTTCCAGGAAGTCTGCTACAGCAGGGGTAAAGCCACAGGTAAGGAAGAAGGTGTAACTAGGTATAGCCCTGCTTCGTTTCTGACTCACCTTTTGGCTATGCCCATCTGGCTTCACTATGCCTCAGCCTGTTCACCTGTCCAATGGGAGGAGGAGGGGGTGAGATCGTTTGTTTGGTAAAATTCCCTGAAATCTTTGACGAAGGGTTCTTCAAAAGGGCGAGGGAGTATAATTATCCCTGAGCTATGAGGTATGTGGTTGCTATAAGTAGGGTCTGGAGTAGGATTGCAATGTCAGGTACCTGTTTACAGTGGGGCCTTGAGTGGTCCAGGAAAAAGCTTGTCAGAATTCTCTGGACATGCATTCAAGAGAGCAGAATTTCAGCCTTCCTGATGACCAGATCTCCTGTGTGGGCGCTGTCCATCCTGGAGTGGACTCCTCAGTGTGACCCGTTGTGGCAGCTGTAGATGAGGGCACATTCTGGGTCATCTCGAAGACTGGCCCAGAATATAATTAATACTGAAGCGGCATGGCCGCATGAGTACGTGTGTGTGTATGTGTATATGTGTGTGTGTGCACGTGCAGACACTCTCTTGCCAACTCGGCATATTGCCTTTAAAAGTACAGTAAGTAGGGGCCCCTGGCTGGCTCAGTCAGTGGCTCATGTGACTCTTGATCTTGGCATTGTGGGTTCTAGACCCACGTTGGGTGGAGAGATTACTTAAAAGTAACATCTTCAAAATAAATGCATTAGATAAAAATTCAAAATGGAACCGTAAAAATGCACCTAAGCCATCCCCCACAAAATCAGTTCTAGGATGGCGTGTGTCTGTGTGTTTTAAATCTAGCGGTGGTGTCCAGCAGCAAGGTGGACACCTTAGCCTGTGGCTGTCCCAGACTAATATGGGAGGCATCTGCCACGGGGACTGTGGCATCTTCTCAAAGCTGGGTCAGGGAATCACACTACTATTGGGGAGGCCTGGGAGCCAGAATGTTGGCCGGGGCAGGCTTTCCCACCAACCAGTAAGAACCCTCGGGGGCCTGGTCCAGGGATAAACATGAAAATGCGGTGTGCGACCTTTGTCAGTTATCACAGGACACTTAGGTAGACCCATGTGGGACTAACTGTTGTGTGGGACCGCCAAGTGTTCAGCTTTACCCAGGTGCGACGGTGACGTTTCTTTTCTTTCATCTGGAACACAGAATGGAGGGATGGGAAGACACAGCTAAAGACAAGGTTTCATTATTGACCTAAGCATACGAGACGCGCCGGGACTTGCCCCCTTCCTCCCCCTCTCTCCCACTGCTTTCAAACCTCTTCCCTTATTATTCTTGTTGGTCTAGGCAATGGGTTTTATTATTTTAGGCACCTGGTACAGAGTAGTTGTTCAACTGATACCCGGTGAATGCATGAAAACAAGCATTGGAACTTTCAGAAATCCGCTGCAGAGTAGCCTGGTGAAGGACATTGAGGTAGGAGCATGGCAGGTGAGCAGAAGGAAGGCAGTGGGGAGAGACTGCAGAGGGACGATCCCTCTCCTTCTTGGGCGCCCTTCATCTGGGCCCCGCTGCGTGGCTGCCTCCCCTGCCAAGAGCCTCCCACCCTGTGGGAAATGGATGTTGTGTTATCTGCGCAGGGAATGATGATTCTGCGCTCTGATGCCCTGGGAGGCCCTGGGACGCTAGACTGCCCCAGTCGGTCCATGCCTCCCCGGAACAGCAGGAGCCCTGCCCTGAAGGATTTGGGGATCCCCAAATCCCTGGTGAGTCCCGAGGGAACTTTCCAGATAGCAGAGTGAGGTTGTACAGAGCTTGTTTGCTGTTAATAATCTCAAGAATCAGAAAAAGGAAAGGTTTTGTTTTACCTTCACTTTTTTTTTTTTCTCTTTCCCTATGCTTTTGCTTTGTGTAGATCCAAGTTTCTGACCCAGGTTGTTTTCCTTGTCTGAAAAAATGCTTTTAACATTTCTTGCCAGGACGCTCTACCGGAACTAATTCCCTCCATTTCTGTATCTCTGAGAAAGTAGTTCTCCTTCACTTTTGAGGCATAATTTCACAGGGTACAGAAGAGTGAGTTTGTTTTTTTTCTTTCGACATTTAAACTATTTTACTTTATTCCCTTCTTTGCATGGTTTCTGAGGAGATGTCAGATAAATTCTTATCTTTGCTCCTCTGTAGATCCCCCCCAACCCTGGCTTTTTTCAGGATTTTTAAAAAAGATTATTTATTTATTTATTTGACAGAGACACAGCGAGAGAGGGAACGCAAGCAGAGGGAGTGGGAGAGGGAGAAGTAGGCTTCCTGCTGAGCTGGGAGCCTGATGTGGGGCTGGATCCCAGGACCTTGGGATCATTACCTGAGCCAAAGGCAGACACTTAACAACTGAGCCACCCAGGCACTCTTTTCAGGACTTTTAAAAAATCTTTGATTTTCTCTAGTTGGTAGATGATATGCCCAGATGGCTCCCCCCTTCCCACTCAATTTATTCTTTTTGGTGTTCTCTGAGCTTTTTGGACCTGTGGTTTGGTGTCTAATATTAATTTGGGGGAAATTCTAAGTTATTATGGTTTCAAATATTTCTTCTGCTCCTTTCCCTTTTTCTTTTCCTTTTGGTTTTTCCATTATGCATATGTTACATCTTGTAGTTATCCCAGAGTTCTCAGATACCCTGTTCTGGATCTTTTTTTCTAGTTTTTTTTTTTTTTTTTTTTTTTTTTTTTCTGTTTGCCCTTGACTTTGGGAGGTTTCTATTGGTATATTCATTTGCCAGCTGAGATAGTCTTTCCTTAGCCATTTCCAATCTAAAAAACTCATCAAAGAAATTCTTCATATCTGGTCAGTGTTTTTGTTTGTTTCATTGCCTGTTGGTGTTTTGGATCTCTAGCACTCAAAAAAATCTTTCTTAAAATTTCCATCTCTCTGCTTACATCACTATTCTTATAATGCTGGCTACTGGATCCGTTGGAACGGTCATCATACTCATAATAGTTGCTTTAAATTCCCAGACTGATAATTCCAACATCCCTGCCATAACTGAGTCTAGTTCTGATGCTCGATCTATCTCTTCACACTGTGCTTTTGTCTTTTACTGTGCTCTGCATGCTTTTCTTGGTAGCCAGAGGTGATGTAGCGGTGAAAAGGAATAGCCTTTTCACATACACACCTCCAGGTGTGTCGGGAGGCACAGCGTTCTGTAAGTCTTGGTTTTCTAGTGAGTTGGTGCCTAGAACTGGGAACTTTACAAGGGCTTCTCAGGGTTCCCTCCACTTTAGCTGAGAGACGGTGGCTGGAGGGCACTGGGGGTGGCTGTTTCATTGCCCATGTCAGTCAGGGTCTGACTCCCCAGCAAGTAAGGTTCTGGTTAAACAGTTTGTCTTTGAGCACAGCTTGTTAAGAAGAACAGAACGCTCTTAATATTTCAGAATGGTTCCTTGTCCTCTTTCCCTGCCAGAGCAGGAGGCATTTTTCCCCCCCTAATTTTCACTGTAAGAAACTGGTAGAGCTCCAGGAAGTAAGATCACAAGAGTGTAGGAGTCCCTGGACACTGGTTCCCCTTGAGTTTGTAACTCTCAGGGTTGTGCACACCGAGCTTCCAGCAGTTTCTCAGATATGGTTCGGGTTTCCCTCTCTCCGTCACTCCTGGTCTCTGTGGTTCCCAGGGAGGTTTCTGCTGCAAGTCATTTGGGATTCTCTGTATTCACCCGCCATTGTCTCCATTTCGCCGGGCAGCAGTTTGCCCGGTGACCTCACTTCTCTTATGGATCTGAAAAGAATTGCTAATATTTCAATCTATTCAGCATTTTCCTGGTTGCTAGGATGGAGTAGTGACTTCTCAGCTTCTTACATGCTGGAGCAGACTCCAGAAGTTCCACCCAGATGTTTTGAGATGTAAAGGAAGCTAATACATACTGAGCACCTGCCCTAAGTCAGATGCTCTACCTGATCCGTTTTGCATTTACTCCTTTCAACAATCCTATAGGGATAGGCCTCGTTCTCCCCATTTTGCAACTGAGAAGTCAAGATTTGGAGGCAGGAGACAGCTGGCCCAGTGCTCATGTATTCTCGCTCACTCCACAGCCCATGTCCATCCAGCTATGTCCTCATGCTGAAAACGAAGGAGGACTCAAGGGCAGAAACAACGTATGCATCAAAACCCATTTCCCATGTTTATAAAACCAGCTCAGACTATCATATTTATGGATAAAGGACCCTTTGTCTGATTTTATGCTAAAGATATCGGTGTTGGTAAAGCCCCCGGTTTTGAGTTGTTAGCATACTGCTAGACAAGGGCTCGGCATTTAATAAATTCCTGCTGAATAAATGAATGAACGAGTCTTCCGTCTCACCAAGGAATTCTTTTGCTGGGTCTGGCACTATGCTAAGTGCTTCGCATTCCTTATCTCATGTAATCCTCTTAACAATGTAGGAGAGGTGCAATTATTTTTCCCACTTTTACTGTCAGAAAAGGAACTTGCTCAAGGTCACAGAACTGTGCTTGTCAAGGTGGGGCTCAGCCCAGGTCTGCCAGGCTGCACAGTTCTTGCTCTCTATCTGGGCCGCCTCCCGACGGGTGGATGGGAGGGGCGTCCTTCCCATGGCCGCCTGGGGTTGGCCCGCCTCCCCGTGATATTCCCTCTAAGCCCCTCGCACCCACTGCCGGGCCTGTGCATCGGCTCCTCAGGCCCCCACATGCCTTCTCACCCAGCAGGCTGCCCCCAGACTCCAGCCAGGACCCCGCAGAACCAGCTAGATTAGCCAGTCAGGCGGAGGACAGGCTCAAGGGCTCTGCCCAGACTGACTCACAGCATGGTCCAGGCAAGCGTGGCGATGAGGAGGCGTTTGCCGTCTCTGCCTGGGGTGGACATGATCCCTTCTTCTCTTTCCTGCTCCAGAATGCTGGAAAGACAGAGCACCGGATTACAAGGTCAATGTCTGAGCCTGTGACAGGACTCATCCTTACCAGTTGCTGGCTGTGTCATCCTGGGAAAACCCCTTAATCTCACCAAGACTCAGTTTCCTCCTCCATCAGCACAATAATCACCATAAGGATAACAATCTCTATGTCTTGGGCTGTTGTGCTAACTCAGTGAGAGCAGGCAGAGGAAGAAGGTACTCTGTAAGGTGTGCTTTGACACTCCCTGTAAGTGACTCAGGTCCCAGAGCCTGGGACATGGGCTTTGCTACTCCGTGCTACACCCCTTCCTCAAGGGGAAGGGGGTGTCCTTCATACATCGAAGATATCCCAGGAGCTGGTATTCTATCTAGGTGGGATTTCTGACTGCAGTGGTTGAAATAGTAGGCAGTGGAAGATCTACACCATCCTAAGCTCTGCTGGCTGGGGTCACCTCTGTGGAGGAGTGGGGTTGGCAGCCTCTTTGAGGTCCCCACATCTTGAGAGACGTAAGCACACTCAACCTGTCCTTGCTGTCCTTGGATGTCCATGGATAACTCTCTCTCTACTTCCTGTACAGGTCCAGCAGTCCCTCTCTTTCCTTAGAGGGCAAGGTGACGTCATTTTGAATGACAGAGGGTCTTCATCCCTACTAATCATGACAAGACCTCTGTGGTGCCTCTTCTCCCCTGGGATAGCCAAAGGTCTGCTGGGAGCAGCAGTGGATTGGTAAGAATTGGTTAAACTCAAACTACATTCCTCCCATGCCCTCCAGACGCATGGAACCCCCCCACCCCCCTCCCCAAGTTAACTAGTCTTCCTCCTGGACCTCCTTCTCCACAAACTTTTGCTCGGATAGTCTGGCCGTCAGGGGCTGCTTGGGCAACAAAGCCTTCTGCTCTGAACCGAGAAGTTTAACACTTGACGTCTGGCACAGGATAGAGACAGCGCTGTGTGTAATACGGATCTCCTCATGGTCCTCCCCACAAGGCTTGCTCTTTCGAGAAGGCGTTTTCTTATTTCCCCTTGTTAAGAGGTAGGATCAGCCAGGGACATCCCTTGGTGTTGAAAAGGAGCTCTGAGGATAAACGTTCTGAGATCCTACTAGATTCTATTAGATCTATCAGACAGTAAGCAAGCATCCCTCTGGGATCTCAGTCCAAAGACAGTTGCCAAATATCCCAATGGTAAGTCAATATTTATGATCATGTTTGCAATTAAATGTGTGCGTGTGTGTACGTGTGTGTGTGTGTGTGTGTTTCTATTTGTGCACACCCCAGCCACAAGTTACCAGAGGATCCTTTATTGCCTCCCTCTGTTGGGGTCAGTGACTGAATCTCCAATGCCATTGCAGGTTAAAACACAAATAAAATGAAACACTTCACCTGTTAAGTCTGAATACTTCTTTATTTCTACTTTTAGGCAATAATCTTTCTCCTGTTACTAGGAATTCGAAAATGGTTGATTAAACCATATATTAACATCCAAAGGAAGAAACCCAAATTTATCTTTATCACTTGATCAAAAGTATTTTATATTCCTAGCTGACAAAACACCGCACTAATACTATCAATGCTCAACACGGGCATCTGGATATTAGTACATGATGGTGGTGGGCGAGAGTAGCTAGCTCAGGAGAGAGGCTCAGGAGAACAAAATGTCTAACCAACAAATATTCCTTTGAAGTACTCACTGAAAATACTAACAGTTTTGCAACTTTAAGATTGTTATCTTAGGACCTTATTTCAAGATTCATCAAGATCGTAGAATTTGCAACTAGACGGCACCTGAGGGATCATCTAGATAGTTCCTGATTTCACAGATGAGTACACTGGATTTGTATCAGCACTAAATAAGAAAAAAAAAATTCAAGAGGAGGCTTGGGTATATATATATTTGTTTTTAAAGACACCCTGAGCATTGTTTATTCATTCAGCTAAAATATACTGAGCACCTTCTATGTGCAGACACAGTACTAGGCACCAAGGATACTAGGGAAAGACATGGTCCCTGTTTTCAAGGAACTGAGATATACTAATAGGTAGGTATTACCATTCCCATTTTCTAGATGGGAAAACTGAGGTTCAGAGAGGTTAAGTCCAAGATCATATGGATGGATAGTAACAAGAAAGCAGGAATTCAACATGTGCCTATTAGACTGTATTATTTTTTTCTTGACTACATAATAAATTACCACAAACTTAGAGCCTTAAAACAATACCCATTTATTACCTCACACTTTCTATAGGTCAGAAGTTTCGGCTTGGTTTCACTCCATCCTCTGCTCAGGGCCTCATGAGGCTGAGATCAGGATGTCAGCCAGGACTGCAACCTCAGATGAGGCCCAGGGCCCTCTTCCAGGCTCCGTGGGTAGCAGAATTCAGTGCATTCTGGCTACAGAACCGAGGCCCTCAGTTCCTAGGGACTATACACACTTTCTGCCTTGTGATCCCCTTCACAACACACCACATTATTTCTTAGTGGCCACCAGGAGAGCATCAATGCTGCTTCATGTCTCTCCCTCCAGAGATGGCCTGGATTTTCTTTAGAGGTGTTCATCTGATTAGGTCAGGCCCACTCAGGATAATATTTCTTTCAGTTAACTCTAAGCCAGTCTTTAAAAATTTTTTTGTTTTATTAATTTTTTTCATCATGATAAGTGTCCTCTTTAATCTCTATCACCTATTTTACTCATAACCCCACCTATCTCTCCTCTGGGAACGATCAGTTTGTTCTTAGAGTTAAGAGTCTGTTCTTTGGTTTGTCTTTCTCTCTATATATTTCTTTTTCCTTTCCTTGTGGTTTTATTTCCTAAATTCCTCATATGCCTGAGATCATATAGTATTTGTCTTTCTCTGACTTATTTCACTTAGCATTATACCCTCTAGTTCCATCCACGTTGTTGCAAATGGCAGGATTTCATTCTTTTTAATGGTTGAGTAATATTTCATTTATATCTGTACATATACATCTTCTTTATCCATTCATCTATCAGTGGACACCTGGGCTGCTCCCATAGTTTAGCTATTGTTGATAATGCTGCTATATACACGGGGTGCATATATCCTTTTGATTTAGTGTTTTTGTACTTTTAAAGTAAACACCCAGTAGTAATTACTAGATCATAGGGTAGATCTGTTTTTTATTTTTTAAGGAACCTCCATATTGTGTTCCACAGTGGCTGCTCCAGTTTGCATTCCCACCAACAGAGCTGGAGTCTTACTTTTTCTCCATATCCTTGCCAACACCTTTTGTTTCTTGTTTGTTGATTTTAGCCATTCAGACAGGTGTAAGGTGGTATCTCCTTGTAGTTCTGATTTCCATTTCCCTGAAGAGTAACTTTTCATGTGGCTGTTGACCATCTGTGTATCTTCTTGGGAGAAATGTCTATTCTTCTCTTCTGCCCATTTTTAAAAACTGGATTATTTGGCTTTTGGGTGTTGAGTTGTATCAGTTCTTCATGTATTTTGGATATTAGCCCTTTATAAGATATGTCATTTGCAAATATCTTCTCCCATTCAGGGGGTTGCCTTTTAGTTTTATTGATTGCTTCCTTTGCTGTGCAGAAGCTTTTTATTTTGATGTAGCCTCAATAGTTTATTTTTACTTTTGTTTCCCTTGCCTCAGGAGATGTATCTAGAAAAAAAGTTGCTATGGCCAATGTCAGAGAAATTACTGCCTATGCTCTCTTCAAAAATATTTATAGTTTCAGGTCTCACATTTAGATCTTTAATCCATTTTTTGGAGTTTATTTTTGTGTATCATGAAAGAAAGTGGTCCAGTTTCCTTCTTTGGCATGTAGCTGCCCAGTTTTCCCAATACCATATTCATTCCTTCTTTGTTGAAGATCAATTGACCATATGCTTGTCGGTTTATTTCCATGTTTTCTATCCTTTTCCACTAACCTATGTGTCAATTTTTTATGCCAGTACCATACTGTTTCAATTACTACCCAGAAGTAGTAATATAACTGGAAGCCTCGAATTGTGAGCCTCCAGTATTGTTTTTCTTTTTCAAGATTGCTTTGGCTATTCAGGGTCTTCTGTGGTTCCAGGCAAATTTTAGAACTGTTGTTAGTTTTGTGAAAAATGCTGTTGATGTTTTGATAGAGATTTTTGTTAAATCTATAGGTTGCTTTTTATAGTAGAGACATTTTAACAGTATTTGTTCTTCTAACCCATAAGCATAGAATGTCTTTCCATTCCTTTGAATCATCTTGAATTTCCTTCATCAGTATTTTATAATTTTCAGAGTACAGTTCTCTCACCTCTTTGGTTAAGTTTAGTCCTAGATATTTTATTAGTTTAGGTGCATTTGTAAATAGGATTGTTTCCTTAATTTCACTTCCTATTCCTTCAGTAGTAGTGTATAGGAATGCAATAGATTTCTGTACATTGATTTTGTATCCCGTGACTTTATTGAGTTCTCTTATCAGTTCTAGTCATTTTTTGGTGGACACTTTAGGGTTTTCTGTATATAGTATCATCTTGTCTGAAAATAGTGAGAATTTTACTTCTTCCTTACCTATTTGGATACCATTTGTTTCTTTTTGTTGTCCAATTATTGTGGCTAGGACTTCCAATACTATATTGAATAAAAGTGGTGAGAGTGGACCTTCTTGTCTTGTTCCTAAAGCTCTCCATTTTTCCCTATTGGGTGTAAGTAGCTGGATGTGGGTTTTTCATATAAGGTCTTTTATTTTTTTTTAAGATTTTATTTATTTATTTGACAGACAGAGATCATAAGTAGGCAGAGAGGCAGGCAGAGAGAGAGGGAAGCAGGCTCTCTGCTCAGCACCACATTGTGGTGCTCCATCCCAGGACCCTAGGATCATGACCTGAGCTGAAGGCAGAGGCTTTAACCCACTGAGCCACCCAGGTGCCCCATATAAGGTCTTTTTAAATGTTGCAGTATGTTTTCTCTAGACCTACTTTGCAGAGGGTTTTTATCATGAATGGATGGTGTACTTTGTCAAATTCTTTTTCTGCCTCTTTTGAAATGATCATATGGTTTTATCCTTTCTCTTGTTAATATGACATATGTTGATTGTTTTGATCCCATTTGATCATGGTGTAAGATTTTTTAATGTATCATTGAATTCAGTTGGCTAATATTTTGCCAAAGATTTTTTGCATCACATTCATGAGAGGCATTGGCCTGTACTCTTTTCTTGTGGTGTCTTTATCTGGTTTTGGTATCAGGGTGATACTGGCATCATAAAATGAATTTGGAAGTTTTCTTTCTTTTTCTATTTTTTTGAAATAGTTTGAGAAGAATAGGTATTAGCCCTTCTTTAAATGTTTGATAGAATTCACCTGTGTACCCGCCTGGTCCTGGACTTTTTTTTTGGATGGGGAGGAGTTTTTTGATTACTGATTCAATTTCATTGTGGCAACTGGTCCGATGAAATTTTCTGTTTCTTCCTAATTAGTCTTGGTAGATTATGTTTCTAGGAAACTCTAAACCAATCTTAATTACATCTGTAGAATCCCTTCACCTTTACTATATAACCTGACCTATTCATTCTAGTAAAATCCCATCATATTCACAAGTCCTGCCCACATTCATGGGTAGGATGTGTACACCAAGGGGCAGGAATCTTGGAAGACCATCTTGGAATTCTGCCTCCTACACAGATGTCAGTGCTCACATATTCTTTAAACTACTTAATGCCTTGCCCCAATGTTATGGGTGTGGGTTCTGGGCCTAGGAAGACATACCAAAAAAAATCATATGATATAAGTGCAATGAAAGACCTGTATACAAAGTAGGAAGAAAAAATGGTTTACTATGCATAGGTGGTGAAATTGGTGGGGAAATATTTGAGGGAAACTTCAAGAAGTGGTATTTCACCTGGCTGTTTAGGAAAAAATAACATGCCTTTGCATTTTTGTCTCCACCACCTAGCACAATCTTAAGGCACCCAGCAAACCCTTGTTTGATAAATGTTTGTTAATGTGAATGGCCATGTAAGTGTTTCCTAGGCAGAGAAAAGGAAAAGAACATTCTAGGTAGATGTAATTTCATGTATAAAGGCCCAGAGATTTGAAGTCACATGTTATATTCAAGATCAGTTAGAAGACCAGATTCTTTAAACATGCAAGGTAGTATGTGGCAAGAGAAGAACCAAACAATGGGACCAGAACATGGAGGGCCTTGAATATTGTGCTAAGGAGGCAGGACTTTATTTGTAAATAAAGGGGAACACTGGAGAGTTTTTAAAAAGTGAAAAGAATGAGATTTGTGTTTGAGAAAGTTAGAACACAGTATGAAGACTGGTTTGGGGTGAGGATTAGAATGGGTGAGAGGGAGGATAACCCAGGGCTGTAGAAGTTAGGGCTGGGTGGTCTCGTAGTACAGGTGAGGAAGGGGAAGAGCTACACTAAGATAATGGCAATGTGATGGAGAAGAGGAATGGCTTCTGAAGCTGGGAGCAGATTTGACAGAATAGCATGCCTGATGGATTTGAGGAATGAAGGAGTCATGGAGGATAACCTGAGAATGACTCCAATTTAGGATGTGGGCAAATGGTGGGACCATCAATTGAGCTTGAAGTCTAAGAGAAAGAATACTTTTGAGGAAGAGAAGGAAGGGTTAGTAGTGATGGTGGGAAAAGGGTGGCTGTTGATAACAAGGATATTTGGGGACTTGTTGAGTTTGAAGTACCTGTGGAATATCCCAGCAGAGAAGTCCAGATAGGGACAGTTGAGCTCTGGAGCTCAACAGAGCTGGATACACATTGGAGTCTCCAGCTCCTGCGTGAGCCATCAAGTCCAAGCAATGGATAGTCACAGAGGGACAGGGTGTAGAGTAAGAAAATAAAGAAGCTGAGGATAAAACCATGAGTCCCTAGCTGCAATGTCAAAGGAAGAAAACACGAGCTGGAGGCAAATGCTCGTGAGACTCTGAGGGGACTGTGGCTTTGGGGATATATAGGGCAGAATACAAACAAGGAAGAAAGGAGGGGCTGCTTCATCATCAGAAGGAATTGTGCCCATGAAAATCTTTGCTGGTATTTCACTGGCTTGAGCTGTAAAAAATACAGAGAGGGCAAAACCCACCACACCATGCGTAATTTAAATAAACACACAACTCTAAGTAAATTAGCTGGTAGAACAGACTGTTGCAGATTTCTTAATTGGATTAGGAAATCCTTGTTTTAACTGAGGTCTCTCTCCTTTTTTTTTTTTTTTTTTGATGAAAAAAAAAAAGAACTTTGAATTAAAACACATTATTCTCCTTTGATCTCTCTAATGAAGAGATTTGACCCAAGTATTCATCAGCCCTTAATGAAAATCAGTGGTGTTCCTGTTAAACTTTCCACGGTTTGTTTTCTCATAACTCGAAGAACAAAAGAGGATCTTTCATAAGATCATCAAGGGTAAACAGAATTTCCCAAGAAGAGAAATCACTGTGGAAAAACAAAATTTTAAAAAGGGACAGATGCATTTCTGTTCAGTTTTCCTTTGCCTGTGCTCAGACCACACCAAAGAAGCAACAAATGTCAGGAGTTGCTTGGCCCCACCCAACCATGGATGTGCCTCAGACTTATCCAAAGAAGGACAATATACTTAATTGGAAAATATATATAAAGATAGAATCAACCTCGTGCATGTCAATTCATCACCATCTCAGACCTCATTATCCACAGCGGCTGTCCAAGGATAATGAGTTAGTCAAGGCCCAGTCTCACTAAAATGTAGAGATTCAAGTGCCAAAAAGTAAATCTCTCCCTGCTCTCTCTTCTGCTCCCTGGAGTCTGATGTCTTGCTGTGTGGCTGGGCAGGTATTCACATTCTTGGTGACTTGGAGGAGGCAGAAGCTTTGGCAGCGAGGCAATAACACGCACCACACAAACACACTCGTTTTGGTCCTCTCCAATTCCCTGAAGCAGACTTGTTTACTTCAGTCAGAATGACAGACCTTTATGTTCTAGAATGAGGCTGAGAATGTTTCTGTGAAATGATCCTAGCTCTCTGCTAGTTAGCAAGTGGCTGCTGTGACTGGGCTCACAGGGGATGACAGAGGGGTGAGAACCTTGAACCATGGGCCAATGACATGAGAAACAGAGACCTACCCAAGGACAGAGGAAGACCCAAAGAAGGATGGCCGAGACAGCCAAGGATGGGAAAGGCCAGCAGTTCCGCAGCCTGTCTGAACAGAGGGCCCAGGCCATTAGCCCATGAGTCAGAGCAGAGGGGAACCAAAGAAGAAAGCCCATGAAATTGGAAAGAATAGAAAAAGACAAGGTATATTCTTAGAATGAAAAGCCACACACTCTTTTCCTCCCCTCCCCAGCCTGACTAGCACTCTGCTTTCTGAAGCTCTTGGGAAAGGTGTCCCAATATAGAAATGCTCTCTGGTCTATCTGTTCATAAGGAAACCAGTTTGTCATTCCAACTGAAAATGTATGTGAATGTCAGCAGTAAATTATTTCTTATGCAGAAGTGAAGTAGTTTGGGTCTGAGTACTTTTATCCCCTGCCATGGGGACATTTGAAGTTAAAGCAGAGGTGAAAATGTGCAATGGTATGAGCACAATCAAATGGGGCCCAAATCCTGGTCCTATACCACTTATGGGATGACTTTGGCTAGGCACTTAATTTTTCTCAAACCTCAGTCTCTCATCCATATAGTGGGAATAGTGATATCCCAGACCAATAATCCTGTATCAGCAATTCTGAAACCCAAAATCCTCTGCAAAACAGATAGTTTTTAAAAAGCTTACAGGAAATTCAGTTGCCCCCAAACCTGATCTGAATTGATGTGACACCTTGTATAGTCTTAGTTATCCCATCAAACATGATTATCCATATTTTTGTTGCAGAAATATTAATTTTTTAAAAATATTTTATTTATTTATTTGACAGAGAGATCACAAGCAGGCAGAGAGGCAGGCAGAGAAAGAGGAAGGGAAGCAGGCTCCATGCTCAGCAGAGAGCCCGATGCGGGACTCGATCCCAGGACCCTGAGATCATGACCTGAGCCGAAGGCAGTGGCTTAACCCACTGAGCCACCCAGGCGCCCCAGAAATATTAATTTTTGATGATGAATGCTGCCCCAGGCCTTTCTAGGGGATATTTTGAAAAATGTGGAATATGCAGATTTGTCTTTCAGAAATCTGAACAATTTGAATTCTGAAGCCTACTGGGGATCTGGATAGAATCTGGATATAATGTATGTGAGATGCTTGTCACATTACCTGGCACGCCATAAATGCTCAGGAAACATAAACTAGACTATATTATTAAAAACAAACACACATATAAAGAAGGAATGATTCTGCTCTTGTTGTTGGCACTCTGGAATTCACTCTGGAATTCCCCTTCCAGGGGAAACACAAGACTGAAGCTCTGACTCCCCTTCATCAGCCCAGTTGGGAGAACCCACATTCGACAAGGAAATTACCTCTGGTGGGAGGCTTATGCACCATGTTCTGGTTGGTGCTATGGAGTTGACACCAAGAGCGTAAAAAGCCAAGGAAGAAAGTTCCAAATGCACAACATCCAAGCATTACAAGAATAGGAAACAAAAGAAGGTGGTGGGAATTGCTGGGTCTCAGTTTCTTCATGTGTAAAATGGGCAAACAGTACATACCAAAAAGTTCCATCACGGTGGCAAAGCACTCAGTGTGGAGCCTGGCACAGAGAAGATGCTCGACAAATGATAGGTAGACAGGTGCCTGTACCCACCATGGATCGTGAATGACAAAGAAAGCTGAGGTGATGACCCGGTCCAGTTCTGTCTGCCCTGAATTGGCCAGGGTGCCCGCAAGGAAAGATTAAAGATTTATCCCTCCCGTGAAAGTGAGGCAAAGAGGGCCAAGCAGAAGGGGCTAGCATTCCTTGAAGAGTCCTAAGCCCATGGTGGACGGCACTGAACCTGGCTTCTTCTCTGCCCATGAGATAGTCACCTGGGCCTCTTTTGGGGACCTCTGATTCAGTAGGACCATGGTATATCATCAAAGGTGGGGATTACAAGGTGATTTGTGGACACACAGTCAATAAAGCTCATTCACTCCTTGAATCTAAGTTTTAGCAGGATTACCGAGTCCCAGTTTGACTCTAAGTCTTATAAAAGGACTAATTTTAAAGTGTACTCAGGAGAAAAGGGTTTTTTTCTGTCCAAGTGAATCCTTTCATGAAGGAGACCATTCACCCAAATTATCACCTTGTCCTCATATGCCCGCATCAGCACACGAAAAGTAAACAGTATTTGTTACAGAGGGTAGCCTCAAGATTATCCATAGCCAATGCCTGGTTTTCTGTAGTTAGAGACTTTGACCTACATAATCACATTTTTTTCAGACCTGAGCCATGGGGCTTGAGAAATGTCAGGTGTGAGATGTTCTCAACCTTGTGGCATTCCTAAGCACAATTATGTTCCACTTTCTGTCCATTTTGACTGGAAGGGAGGATCTTCCCCATTCCCACCCTCTTATAGACCTCAGGACTCAGCTTCTCATTCCAGGTGAGTCACAGCAGTATTGAGAACACACCTTCACAGAGCCTGTCCCCCACCCCATCATGAAGAGGCTTCCCAAACCATCCTTTGAATGGTGCCTGTCCCTGAAATCACTCCCGACCCTTGAGAGCAAGACGGAACAACAGGCAGACTGGCAGCATGACCAGCAAGGCTGGGGCAACTGAAGAAGGAATGGAAAATAAACACAAGAGAGAGAAAAGGGAATTCTTTTAGAAATAATTTGACATTTGATTAGTTTCTTAAAGCATCAAAGTATAAAATATTTATGAGTCCATACTGGTATGAATAAATGACCAAAAAGCATTTACATGTAGGAGAAAGGACATATCTTCCTTATAAATAAGAATTCCATTTAATACATGTGGAAAAAATGAAGAAATCAGAAAATTGCCACTAGAATACCACGGTAACAGAGCTGCAGGCAATCCACTGATGGGAGCTAAAATTAGCAGGCAAACTTTGAAGAGAAACTGGATATTTGCATAGTCTCAAAGTAGTCTTCTCATCATAATTATTAATTACGAAGAGAAAAAGAGTAACTTCACAGTGGGGAATCCCAGCAAACACCACCCTATCCAAATGATTGAGGTTCCCATCATCAGTATTAAGACACAACAATGCATGTAAAGAAAAGTAGGCTTGCCAAAAATGCATAATTTCAGCTCAACCATAAGAATACGTTGAAGCACCTCGAATTAAGCCACGTTCAGCAAAATAACTAATCAGTGCTTCCAAACTGTCAAGGTCATAATAGGCAAGGAAAGACAGAGAGAGGGGCTGTCAGAGATGGGCTCCCACACTACCCCTGGCCACTAGAGGCAGCGTGGGGTTATCTGGATTGGGGAATGGACCAGGAAAAGGACCCTTGTGGAAAAGCTGGTGAGATGGAAACAAAGTCAGTCACTTTGTTAATATTGTCCTTGTTTTAATTTCTGAATTTTGATCATTGTACTGTGATTATTGCTAGATGTGAAATTTGGGGACGCCAGGGAAGCCAACAAAGGAACACTCTGTATTATTTGTGCAAGTTTTTTCAAAGTCTAAAATTATGTCAAAACTTTTTTTTTTTTATGTCAAAACTCTGTGCATTGTTGAATAACCAATTTGGTATTATTTCTATTGTGAATTCCATATTGGGGATGGGGGAGAAAAGATGAGGTACTATGTCCATTTCTAGGCTCAGGGCCTGGAAGTACTGCTCTGGGCAAACTGGCTTTGTCCCTGAAAGGTCACCAGGCAGTTCGGTTCCTCACCCATCCCATTTCTTCCCACCTCAGAGGCCAAAAGAACCTAGAAACACCTGCTACTGCATCACCACACCCTCTTCCAGGAGCTTGGGCCCCTGACCCCCAAGGGTGTGGCCCTACTTTGTGGTGTCACTAGGGCAATCCCACCAGACTAGAACATTCCACCTGAATTCCAGAGACAGGCTTGGGGGCAGGTCATTTCCTTAGTGTAATAAGAGAACCTGTTTTGCAGGCTGTAATAATTAGATGAGATAGTCTGTGGTACAACACAGGCAGATCTTGAAAAAATTATAGGAAGTGCAATAAACCAGACACAAAAGGATAAGTATCCTATGATTCCACTTATAGGAGGTACCCATAAGAGGCAAATTCATACTGGCAGAAAGAACAGACATTATTACCAGGGCCTGGGGGAAGGGAGAGATGAGGGCTCCCTGCTTAGTGGATACAGAGTGTCTTTTGGGATGGTGAAGTTCTGGAGACGAGTAGCTGTGACGGTTGGTCTTAAAACAGGATGAATGGCCTGAATTGTTCACTGAGAAGTGGTTACAGTGGTAATTTTTAGGTTATGTATATCTTACATGATGCAAAAAAAATTTTTTTTTAATTAAAAGAATTAACTGAGATGATAAAAAAGCTCCCAGAAAGCCCCGGCCTATGGCGGGTACTCAGAGACTGTTTGCTTCCTCCCTCACTCAAGTTTTAAAAAATAGAACTATCACATAGTTGTTCAATGTGATTTTTTTAAAAAGATTATCTTAGAGAAAGAGAGGGCATACATGCGAGTGGGGGGAGCGGCAAAGGTGGAGGGAGAGAGAGAGACTCTCAAGCAGACTCCCTGCTAAGTGCGGGGGCCCCATGTGGGGCTTGAGCTCAAGACCCTGAGATCATCAGCTGGGCCGAAATGGAGAGTTGGACACTCGACTGACTGTGCCACTCACGTGCCCCTCAGTGTGATTTTCCACCATGGTGGCCACATACGATTTTTATGACTAACCACATTCTTAACTCCGCAATGGCCTGGTTTCCAACATTTATTTTTTGTTCTAGGCAACATTAAGACTGCATGAGGAATTTTTTTTTTTCATAGTTAAGTTTGAATGTCCCGTGAGAACGTTTGTGTCTACAATAAAAGGTAAAACTAAGCTGCCTGCGCCCTTCACAACGTCCCTGGGAGGACATGTGACCACGGCCACTGGTGCAACTTTACTAGTAAGTTTGTGGCTAGACCGCACATCTCTTGCTCAGTTAAGTCACGTCCCTTCCCACATTTGCCCAGTCCCTTTCAGCCTTCTCCCGACCTCCACTGCCACGAACACTGCCACCACTTCCAACCACGGATGTCCGAGCCATGCAGGGAAATAGTTTCATACCTGGACTCCCAGACTAGGTTTGGCATTGCTTGTGCAGACATCACAGCTGAACTTGAAAGTCCCTCTTAGAGTTAGTGCTGTCCGGGCATCTTCGTGCTGCCAAGCGTGTGGCCAAACTCCACCAATACTCTGAGCTCTGGCTGGTGTCTCATTGCCCTTATCACCATGGTTCCCCGCTGCCTGGCAAGACTGTAACACTCAGCCTT
This sequence comes from Mustela nivalis, assembly GCF_964662115.1. Classification (NCBI taxonomy): domain Eukaryota; kingdom Metazoa; phylum Chordata; class Mammalia; order Carnivora; family Mustelidae; genus Mustela; species Mustela nivalis. The sequence goes on from NC_139021.1 coordinate 35,599,122, forward strand.
TCCTTAAATGAGGCTTACCGTGCAGGGTCCTAGGCTTGGACGCCGGGGTGAGGTACTGTCTTGCAGAATAGTTCTGTTTGATGGTTTTCTGTGGTGGAAATTTGTATTGTCCCACATTTTAGGTTTGGTTTTGTAATCACTGATTATATAATGAATTCTGATCCTGTGCCTGCAAAATCATCTGCACTGTTAAAGACACAGGAGAGAATTCAGCTGCTTTAGAACACGCAGACATGGAAACTGCATTTGAGCCTCCCTCCTCTCCACCCTCCCTGTTAATCTCAAGAAAGATCAGTCTCACATCATACTACAGTCTGGGGGAAAATGGGATGGCAGGGGCACAACATGGTACCTCTTTCACTTTTGCACAAAGAGTGGTAGATTCCAGAAGGATTTGAAATGTGCTGTTGTCAAATGCACAATACCTTTAGTGGGGCTAACTCAACCTGCCTCAGTCATCTCTTGAAAGCCTTGACTTCAAGATTAGAGTTGCCTGGGGCACCTGGGTGGCTCAGTGGGTTGAGCCGCTGCCTTCGGCTCGGGTCATGATCTCAGGGTCCTGGGATCGAGTCCCGCGTCGGGCTCTCTGCTCAGCAGGGAGCCTGCTTCCCTCTCTCTCTCTCTCTGCCTGCCTCTCCATCTGCTTATGATTTCTCTCTGTCAAATAAATAAATAAATAAAATCTTAAAAAAAAAAAAAGATTAGAGTTGCCAGGTAAAATACACAGCTCCCAGTTAAATTCCAATTGCAGATAAACAGTGAATCCCTTCTTAGTGTAAGTATGTCCCACATAGTATCTGGGACATACTTACACTAAAAAAATTATTCATTATTTATCTGAAATTCAAATTTAGCTAGGCATCCTCTTTTTTGTGTTTGCTAAATCTGGCAACCCTCTTGAGATCAGACTCTCATCATTGTCCTATCCTTCAGGTCTGCCCTTGTGGGACTCTGATAATTCTCCTTCTGCCAAGAAGCCTGAGACAGAATGAGGCAAAGGAAGAATCTTAAGTACGCTTGGCTTTTTGTTCTTATCTAGCTCCAGGTGTCACAGATCTGCATTAAATTCATAAATAAATTAAAACCTTTCATTGGACAGCTGAGGTTTAGTTCATTTTTATCATGAAACTTTAGCAAGATTGGATTCTATTGAGAAGAAAGATGGCGTGAAGAAGAATGATCTAGGGATCAAGAGACCTGGTCTGTTACCCCAGGCAAGTGAAACCTTAAAGGGTTAGATTAAATGACCTCTGAAGTCCCTTCTAGGGCTAAAAATGTTATGACTCTAGCTTCAAAAGGTCTGAAACTGCTGAAGCATGTTATTGAAATCACAATCATAGATGGAAACATTCTTAAACATCAGGAAGTTTATATTTATGCTGAAGATTTTTAATAAGTTCCTTATCAAATATCTATCTGAGAAGAGTACAAATCTTGACATCCTCAGAACTGTTGCTATTACATTAAATATTTTATGCAAACTTTTTACTTAATTAGTATTCAGGAACAAGATTTGCCTGTCAGAATACTCTAACAGAATTTTCCACGTGTCTCATGTTCTTAAGTGATTTTGGTAAAACCCAGCAATCTAAATTGAAGACTTAAACATGGACTCAAGTCATTAGTAGTCACTATAAGGAGAGATCAATATGATCTTGTAAGAAGAAAGATATTTAATGGAAACTTTCTTTTTTTTAAGATTTTATTTATTTATTTGAGAGAGAGAACATGTGCAGGGGGAAGGGCAGAGGAAGAGGGAGAAGCAGACTCCCCCCTGAGTAGGGAGCCTGATGTTGGACTCCATCCCAGGCCCCCGAGATCAGGATCTGAGCTGAAGGCAGTTGCTTCACCAACTGAGCCACCCAGGCTCCCCAATGGAAACATTCTTAATGTAGACCCAAAGTACATGCTGAGGAAAAAAGCACTTAGGTGAGCAAACAATTCATTCTTCCCAAGCAGATTCAAAAGACATATTGATCACATGGTCCATCCCATATACTACTCTGGTCTCCACCTCCATTTTTATGTTTATAGCTTCCAAATCTCCATGTCCACATTTCTCCTAAGTTTCAGAACCAAATTTCCAACTCCCTGCTAGAAATCTTCACCTAGGTGTTCCACAGGCATCTCAAACTCAGTAAATCCAAAATAAAGTTCCTATTATCTTCACCCCACAACCTGCTCTGTAGATCATCTCAAACTTGGTTAATGGTATTGTTATCCACCATTGTTATTAGCACAAGCTAGAAATCTGGTAATTACCTCCACCCTGAGTTAACAGGATACCAGTCCACTCAATTCCATCTTCTAGATGTCTCTGGAATCTCTGTCCCCTTTACCCGTTCCAAGGCTATGGTCTAGTTCAAGCACTCTCTTGTGGACTCCTGCTGCGAGCTGTCCTCAGACTCTTTCCACCCATCTGACAGATCTCACATATGGCTCCAACATCCTGTCCTAAGATGGTGCTGCTCAGGACAGCTGTCCACTTCTTGGAGAAGACCATCCCAACTCTCACATGGTAAATGTGGCCTTCTGACTTCTGACCCCAGCTACTACTCCAGCTTCATCTCCTTTCTCAAATCTCTAACACCCAGCAATGCATCATTTCCCTGGACCAGTATCTCCTTCCTTGCTTGCCTATCCTGATCCTTTTATGGAAATATGCCCCCTCATCTTCTCCAGCTGCCAAATTTCCACCATCCTTCATGACCTTGTTCAAGTGTTACCTCTGGGCAGGTTTCTCCACCTAGGCCCCTCCTTACTCCATCATAGGTCCTATTAATGACTCCTCCCCCTACAAGGTCTCAGCACTTTGTTTATACCTTAATTGTACTGCTAAGTCTTCATGTTACAATTAGCTACTTTTTATCTGCTTCCTATGATAAACTAAGAACCTTTTGAAAATGGGGCCTGGGTTTGTTTGGCTTTGCAACCATGAAACCTAGCCAAAGGCTTGGTATGTGGCAAGTGTTCCATAAACATTATTGGTGGGGGGGGGGGGCGGATAAATGAAATAAAAAAGAAGATCCATTTTTAGATAGGTATTGTCCTAAGTGCGTTATCTCATTTCTTTCCTATAACAACTTTATGGAGAAAGATAATACTCTTACTTCAATTTTATAGATTAAGAAACCAAGAATTTAAGTAACTTGCCAAGTCCACATAGTTAATAAGTGATCTGGCCCACACATGGAGTTTGTTCCTGCAGAGTCCTTCCATTCTCAGCTATGCAGGGGTATTAATGAGCAGAGGAGAGGTCAAATGTCAAGAGGCCTTACGAGGCACTATAAGGAGCAGGGATATTCTACAGGTTGGGTAATCTGTTTCTCAATTATTAGAAACTCACTACTAGTTAAATGTCCTGTAAATATTTAATCCTAGGCTTTCTGGTCCTTATTTTTGCTTTTTACATTTTTTTAATTATTGTGAAATAATTGCTATTACAGAAAGAGTGCATAAAACATGTATAGTTTCAGAATAATTATGATGTATAACTTCCACCCATGTCAAAAAGTAGAATTTCCAGGGACTTCGAGGCCCTCTTGTCCCTCTTCCAGAGTGCTGGAGGAACCACCATCCTGACTTTTGTGATAATCATTTCCTTTTTTTATTTGTTGTTTTTTCACATCAATAAATATAAATATAGATTAGATATAGATATATAGTGTATCTTTCAGTAGTGTCCTATTGCTGGGGCACCTAGGGGGCTCAGTCAGTTAACTGTCTGCCTTTGGCTCGGATCATGATCCCAGGGTCCTGGAATCAAACCCCACATCAGACCCCACATTTGGCTCCTTGCTCAGCAGGGAGCCTGCTTTTCCCTCTCCCTCTGCTGTTCCCCCTGCTTGTGCTCTCCCTCTATCAAATAAATAAATAAAATCTTTAAAAAAATAGTTTCCTATTGCTGCTATAAAAATTGCTACAAATTTAGTATATTAGAATTATCTTACAGTTCTAGGGGTCTGCAGGACTATGTTCTTTCTGAGGCTCTAGGGAAGAATCTATTATCTTGCCTTTTCTAGCTTCTAGAGGTTTCCTACATTCCTTGACTTGTGGCCCCTTCCTCCATCCTCAAAGTCAGCAGCATGCATCTTCTGTCCTGTCTGTGCTCTGCTTTGTTCTCTTCTCTCCATGACTCTGACTCTCATACCTTACCTCTTAAAAGGATCCCTGTGATCATATTGGGCTCAACTGGATAATCCAGAAAAATCTCCTTATCTGAAGATTCTTAATTTAGTCACTTTTGCAAAGTTCCTCTTGCCATGTAAGTTAGCATATTTTTAGGTTCCAGGGATTAGGATATGGATATCTTTGGGGGCCATAATTTAGCTTGTCTAAAAAACCCTTTTATATAATTTCCTTTAGTTATGTCTTTTTTTAACTTTGTAAGTATGGACTCATATAGTATATACTCTTTTGCTCAGTAATCCATTTACATTTAATGTAATTATTTATAATTGAGATTTAAAACTGCCATCTCATTTATATTTGTCCCATGTATCATGTGTTGTCTTTTCTTTGTTTCTTTCTTGTGTTCTTGGATTGATTAAAAAAAAAAAAACAACAACACACACACAGCAAAAAAAAAAAAAAAAAAACCTAAAAAATTATTCCATTCTTTTCCTTCTACTAGTATGAAAATTATATACTTTTAGTGATTATCCAAAAAATTAATATACATCCTTAAAGTCTGAAAATAATTAATACTTTTACCCTTCTCCCATGTAATTTAAAGACTGTAAGACATTTTCATTCCATTTACCCTCCCTGACATGTTATTTTCATCAGATACTGTAATTTTATCTTGTTTTTATTGTTTTTTTTTAAAGATTTTATTTATTTATTTGATAGACATCACAAGTAGGCAGAGAGGCAGGCAGAGAGAGAGGAGGAAGCAGGCTCCCCACTGAGTAGAGAGCCTGATGCAGGGCTTGATCCCAGGACACTGGGATCATGACCAGAGCTGAAGGCAAAGGCTTTAACCCACTGAGCCTCCTAGGTGCTCTGTTTTTATTGTTTTAAGTTTTGTCCTCCCAGACATTATTATCATTGTTTTACAAAGTTAATGTTTGCTTAAATGTATCCATATTTTACCATTTTCGTTGCTCTTTCCTTCTTCTATTTCAGGTTTTCCTTATGAGATCACCTTTATCCTACCTAGAGGAAAGGTTGTAAATTCAAATGTGTTTGTGGCAAACTCTCTCAGCTTTGATGTTTAAAAATGACTTTATTTTGAACTTATTTCTAAGATACTTTTACTGGGTGCAGAATTCTAGATTGGCAGTTATTTACATACATTGATGGCTTCATTCCACTCACTTCTGGCTTCCTTTGTTACTTTCTTTGTGACAATTGAGAATTCAATTATTGTCTTGTTGCCACTACGTTGAAGGTCATCTTTTTCTTTCATTGATTTTAGGATCTTTTTTGTCTTTCATTTGTTTAAGTTTCATGATGAGTCTAGGTATAGATTTCATTTTATTTTTCATGCTTATCATTCTTGCATCTGTAGATTAATATCTTTGATCAGTTCTGAAAAAATCCTGGGTCACTATCTCTTTAATGTTATCTTTTCCTAAGCCTTTCTCTCCTCTCTTTGTAGGGGTCTGATTAAATGAATACTACGTCTTTTCATTCTGTTCTCTATGGCTCCTAACCTCTCTTTTTAATTTACTTTGTTGTGTCTCTGAACTATACACTGACTAACTTCTCCTGACCCATATTTTAGTTTTCTAATTCTATCTTCAGTTGTGTCTAAACTCTTTGAGCATGTCTACTGAGCTTTTAACTTTGGTTATTATATTTTATATTAGCAGTTGTATTTATTTCTTTTTCAAGTCGGCTAGGTCACTTTTTATTGTTTCCTTTTCTGTAAATATATTTTCTTCTTCTTTTTCTTTTAAACTTAGTAAGCATAGTTAGTTTTATAGATTATGTCTAGTAACTTCAAAATCTGAAGTCTTTGGAGGTCTCTTTTTTATCCAGTTCTTATTCTTTATGGTTTATCCTTTAGGCTTAGCTATCCTTGAGTATATGTTGCTCATTGCCTTTGAAAATTTATTTCAGGGGGTTTCTTTGAAGCCTAGGATGATACACATTTTCTCCAGAAAAAACTTTCATTTGCCTCTGCTAGGCATACAGGGACACTTTAAACTAAATTACTTTAAACTAAATTTACAACTTGGAAGAGTTATATAATTCTTTTTTGTTTCTATTTATTTATTGATCACCGAAGTGATATGGACTTGAAAGCTGTGAAAGTACCAACTTGTAGTTATAACTTCTCAGAGCAGGTTCCTACCATTATCATTATAAGGACAATTTTGCTCATCATAAGGACAACTTGTCCATAATCTCCTGGGTCTGAGGAGGAAGGTATATTTACTTATAGTTTCACCCTGGCCCTGAGGGTTTGACTCTTATTAGTGAGAGAAGGGCAGGCCCTGAGCTTTGGTTCTGTCTCCCTTGAAAAACTCTCAGAACCTAAGTTCAAGTTTGCTTCCATTGGCAAATGCCCTTAGTTCAAAAATAGTGTTAGGGTGCCACTTAACTTTCAGAGATAATGTTTCCCTTTAGTTTTAGATTTGGATTTCTTACTAACTTGCCATATCTTAACTTGTTTTTAACCAGTTAAAAAAAATTTTTTTTTTAGTTGGCAGTTTTGGTTGTTTCTAGTGGGAGGTTGGTTTGATACCTTTCCTGTCTTATTCCTGCAACTGAAGTCTTTCCCTGATCTTCTTGGGCTTGGTTGAACTGCATACTTAGAAACCAAAAAACCAACATGACCTGCTCTTAGACAGTTAACATATGGAAAAGCAGCCATATGTTTTTTAATTCTTCTGTACTTCAGGAAAAGAATCATTGCAAGATTCCCTTAAATAGACTGTAAAAACTGAACTACATAAAACTCTTTAGGGACATATTTAAAAATTTTTAAGAACTGTTTTCCAAAAAATTAAATTTTCTAACCATGATTAAATTATTTTAAAATTGCAACACTTTATCCAGAAATTACTTTTCCGGCAAATTCAACCACCCAAAAACCATGAGTAAATATAAAATGACTACACAATCCAATTAGATGGCAAAAACTTCATCTCTTTATTTACTGTACTTAATTCATCAGAAAGTCCTCAAGGCCTCATTCAGTGTTTATTAACTCTTATTTCATATACAGTTCAAAGAAACCTCATTCTCTGGTTTTGGTAGCCCATCAACCCTTTGAAAGAAAATATGCATTTTAAAAGGTGGGCTCTTTATAAGAGCCGGGAATGGCATCTGACAGTTCCATGAGTGGAGAGTAGACAGGTCGATAAAAATACGTCCAAAAGCTCAAGAAGAGGCAGAATGGAGATAGTTAGCCCAACATGCAACAACAGCTCATGGGAGGCTCCTTGCACTTCTTCCCAGCTTTGTGAAGTAACATCTGTGCCCTTGGGGCTGATCCTGTGACAGCATCTAACCAGTAGAGCTCTTTCTGAAAGCAAGAGGGATGTGATTCCTTAATACATTTTCTATACTTATAAGGAATTAAAGTTAAAAATTACCTTTATGATAAACAACTTATTCTGATTTGGAGACACTCACTACCAAATCTGATAAACAAGCATTTCCATACTATAGCCTCTTAAAATCCAACTTCCCTCTGAGACTGACTCCAGAAAATTCAGAGCTGATTAATACCCTAAATGTACCTTTAAGTCCTTTAGTCTTCAATCTAGGAGTTAAGAGAAGGGGTCTTTTTCTCAGGATCACTGAGTTCGAAAACAGGACCTTAAGAGCAAACAAGTGTAGTGGCCATGTTTGAGAGAAAGAGATAGAAAGGGTCTGGATCTGCTTCAGAGCAGCTCCACTTTGGGTAACTTATGGAGATACACACAAGAGAACTTGATCAGAACAAAATGGAAATTTCAAGATTAAAAAGTGATAGATAATAGTCAAGCTTCAAAGGTGCTTATAGAAGGAAGGGGAAGTGAAAGAGTCAGAGAAGAAAATGCTCCCAGATGGCCTTGCTTTTGTTTATCTCCCTTTTAGCACAAGTAACGCTGCCCTTGCCTCCTGATGCTGAAGGCAGGCCTCTCAACTTACACATTGATTTTGGATCCATCTGGAATCCTTATTTCTGAGGTATGTTAGAATCATTACTTAAAAGGCTTCAAACTTTGCTGATCCCATGAAATGAGAGCCTGAGTTTAGTGTCATTTTCATGATTATATCATTGGTATCATTCTAGAGTCTCAGAAGCTGAAAAACCCAGACACCTGCTTTTGGGGAGATGCTGGCTACTCATATCCTTCCAATGTTCTTCTCTGTATTTTCCCTTAGTATTTATCATATCACCTTGACTTTCTAAGTACTTAATTTATATTTGTGAGCTTTCTTTCTCTCTTTCTTTCTTTCCTTTTCTCTTTCTTTCTTTTCTTTCTCCTTTCTTCTTTCTTTTTTTAACTCCACAAAGGGAGTTAACGGAACTGTAGGAGAAAGGAGCTTGCATTTTCTTTAGCATTGGCAAATAGGTTTTATTTTGCAAGCAATTCTGGTCAAGTTAATGGAAAGCCATTTTTTGGAAAATTTTGAAACTGCTTCCAGGTCCATAAAGAGCGAGCTCTAAGATCTGCTAGCAATGTCTGCCCCAGCACCAGGACAGGGAGCATGGTGTGCCTTGTCCAATGTTTTTTATCCTTGGCTTGGTTTAACAAATACTCATTGACTGTACAGTGCAGGTTTGTTCTTTCTTTCTTTCTTTCTTTTGTATTTTTTTGTTTTCAATAAAGGAGACATGGTTTCTAACTTTACAAAGTTATAATGAATGGCAGACACATGAACAAACAACCAAAACACAGTGTGAAATGTGCAGTAATGAAAGTGTACACAAGATCCAGAGGAGACAGAGGAAGAAGTGAGATAGGGGCATCAGGGGAGGGGGCTAAAGAAATGTCAGCAATTTCAGAAGCCTGGACGGCCTCAGTTTTGGTCTAGATCTATCCCTTCTCACCTCAACTACTCCCAAATGGTGAGCACCAGTATGTTGCCATTTTCTAGGCAGGTTTCCTATAGGCATTCTAACATGTAGCTCTATAGCTCTTCTCTCTGTCATCCCCATTGAATGCTGGCTGAATGCCACAAGGTTATAGACTACTGCCCTATGGGCTTCTGAAGGAGTCAAGGTAGAGCTGCGCAGAGACACCACAATGAGCTCAAGCTTAAGTATGCATGCTAACAATGACTGGAATGGCCCATTGCCAAGAACAATTAACTTTATTATTTTTTATTGAAGTATAATTAACATACATTATATTAGTTTCAGGTGCACGATATATTGATTCAATGATTCTATACATTTCTCAGTGCTCACTGCAGTAAGTGTAATGACTATCTCTCGCCACACAAGCTTATTACAATAGCATTGACTATATTCCCTATGCGGTACTTTTCACCTCCATGACTTATTTATTTTATAACTGGAAGTTCAAACCTCTCATTCCCCTTTATCTATTTTGCCTATCCCTCTACCTCCTTCCCCTCTGACAACAACCAATCTCTTCTCTGTATTTTTTAAAAGATTTTATTTATTTATTTATTTATTTATTTATTTAAGAGAGAGGAATAAAGAGAGAGAGCAGGGGGAGGAGTATGGGGGAGGGAGAGGGTGGGGAAAGAATCCCAAGCAGAGTCTGCGCTGAGTGCAGAGCCCAATGCAGCACTGGATCCCATGACCCCTAGATCACAACCTGGGCCTAAACCAAGAGTCAGACGCTCAACTGACTGAGCCACCCAGGCACCCTCCTCTGTCTATTTAAGGGTCTTTTATTCATTTCTTTGTTTTGTTTTGCTTTTTAGATTCCACATATAGGTGAAAGTATATGTGAGTTGTCTTTCTCTGGCATTCAATGTAATACCTTGTAGGTCAATCCACGTTGCTGCAAATAGCAACATCTCATTCCTTTTCATGGTTGAGTAATATTCCATCACACACACACACACACACACACACATCCTTTTTTCACTCACAAGAGAATTATTTTTAAAAGACACCAGCTTTGTGAGTAGTGCCAGGAAGATCAAAATCCACAGTGATTTGGGGGTATATGAAAAATGCTAAACAATAAGGCTCTTACAATCTACATTTAGACTAAAACAAACAACCAGGTAAGACTATGATCAATTCTTGGGAGAGATCTGTAAGAACATAAAAACATTGTATAAGAACATCATATGAAAAGTCATAATTACCAAATAGCTTTCCATAATTTTCCTCTATGTAAGGTGTTTCTAAAAAATGGTACATCAGAAAGTTTGTTAAAATGTATATTCCCAGCTCCCATCTCAGCGGTACTAATCCTAAATCTCTGGGAGCAGGCCATGAATGTATATTTCTAACAGGCTCTGCTTCCCCCAAATGATTGTGATTTGCCCTAAAGATTTAAACCACTACTCTTAAGGACAGAACAACAACATTTACAAGGAAATGACATCCAAGATAAATGAGGAGATAAGAGAGTAACAGCTGCCTCAGATGAGTTTAATTCTGCAAACCCTGTGAAATACATCTAAGATAATAAAATAACTTGCAGATGTGATTATATAGACATAAACATCAATCTTTAAGCAGTCCTGGAGAATGACACAATCACTGGAAGCTTGGAGATAGGCAAATATTGGTTGCAATTACATGGCAAAAAGTGGCATTTAAGAAAATATAAAATTGTTGGTTTTGTATGGATTCCCAGAAAAACTTTGCAGAGTTAACAAAGTGTTTATAAGCACTTAAAAAAGCAGTGTTGATTATTAAAAGCCACCCTGGAGTCACTACTGATAAATCTGTATGTCTTTTTTTTTTTTAACTGCATCAACCCCTTGTTGAAAATAGCCAAGTTATAAATTATATATTTTTTTAAAACTACACATACTAAATTGGCCCTATTTATTTATTTCTTTCTTTTTCTTTTCGATAAGTCTGCTCGAATAGTGGAATGATGAAGTTAATTTTTGTTGAGTTTTTCCTAGGCATTTGACCAAGTGTCTCATGATATGCATTGGGCAAGTTGGAGAAATCTGAAAGAAATTGATAGAATCATTATTATTTATTGAGAGCCTACTTTATGTCAGGAACTATGTTAAGCATTTTGTGAGTATTAATTCATTTAATCCTCAACCCGTCCCTATAAAGTAAAAACAAGTGTCCCATTTTACAGATAAGGAAACTAAGCAGAAATTCATCAGGTAATTTGCCCAGAGTCATACTGAGGATTTGAGGGACTTACTCTAAGATCAAAGTTTGGGTGCTTAAGAATTGCACTATATTTCAGAAGGATGGACTCACAACTGGATAAAATGCCTATACAGAAAGAGTTCATCTCTAGATTCTGCCCAACCTGAGGGAATCACTAATGTCTGCCATGAGCCTCCAAAATTGAACCAGACTTGCTCAACATTTTCATTAGCAACTTGGATAAAGTACAGAAGTTGTCAAATTTATAGATGGCAGAAAGCTAGAAGGGAGGGGATTGCTAATACTGCAAATGAGAGAATTATGATCTAGAATGATCTTGACAGATGAGAATAACAGGCAAAGCCAACAAGATGAAATTTAATAAGGACCATGCTAAAATCCTATTACTCTGGTTACACAAGTGAGTGCAATTAGGAACACCCTGCTTAAGAGCATAAGACAAAATGTAGAAACCTAGGAAATTCATTAGATCCATTGATATTGTCAGTCTCCTACAGATTGAGTTCAAAATGAGAATTATGCAACAACAGCAAAATGACCTCATGTACTTCTCTAATGAGCTTCCTGACCTATACCTCTCCAAAGCTGAAGCTACCCTATTTCATCCAATCTGAGATGCCATTGATTGCAAGATGCATCAGGGCTTAGTACCACTAAGAAAGAGGGAGGAAACACCATCAATAAAACTAAGACACAATACTTTCATATCACTTAACATTTTTTATAGTAATTGAAAGAACTTTTTGAACTTTAATTGCTCTTTGAAGAAGATGGGGTTGTCGCAGCTCCCTACTTGCAGCTGTTAGCTCTTGCCTAGGAACAGGATTTAAGGAGGCTTTAAGGACACCAGAAAGACACCCCTGGAGCCAGTGAGGGGAAATTCACCAAACTAGAGCCACACAAGCCAGCCACAGTGGAAAACTCCTGCAGAACATGTCATCAGACTTGACTGGAGGCACAAATCAAAGGAAAAGAAGCTCAAAGGAAAAAAACTTAGACTTCCACCAAGACTCTTAGGATCACTTTGAGAAAAACCTTTCGTGCTGGAGGTTCTAGGGTTTGGGATTATTTCCAGATGAGAATCCACAAGCAATCATGGATTTGGTCATTTCTTCCAAGATTGTTCAGCAGATTATTTCCATCAGTATTGAGCCAGGAATGCAGGTTGGAGTCACTATTGCTGGTTCTTAAATTAGCTTTTTAAATTAATTGATTATGCGTTGCTAAAAAAAAAAAAAAACAATTGACAGATTCTATCATATCAACTCTGCATAGTACAGAAGGAAAATATAAGAGAAATAAATAGGTTAAAGTATTCCCCCAAACATCTCATTTGGAGTCCAATCTTCTGAAATGCATTTCACTTCAAAATTGGGTTCTTACGTCTTGTTTTTCCAAACACAATTGTTTTCTGTGCCTCCAGGAGTGTCAGTTATGCAAAATTTATTTTTTTAAAAATTTTTATGATTTTATCTATTAGAGAGCATGAGTGGAGGGGGGAAGGGGCTGAGAGAGAGGCAGAGGGAGAAGCAGACTCCCTGTTGAGCAGGGAGCCCCATGTGGGGCTCAATCCCAGGTCCCTGAGATCATGACCTGAACTGAAGTGAGGAGTTTAACTAACTGAGCCACCCATTTGCCCCGATACAGGATTTATTTAAACAGTTCTTCCATGGATTTTCTTCCAAGACAGTGACTCCACTCTCTACCCCAAGTTTTAATACAGGTCCTTTCTTGGACTTTTTAGAAGGTGTCCACAGAGGTTTTCAGAAAACAACCAGGATTTTTCTACTTCCTGAAATAGTCCTTAAATTGTCCATTGAATGAAAAGTTGATGAGTTGCTGTTGTCCATTTATACCTTTAGAAACCTCAAGCAGGTTGGGCAGCCACTGCTACATCTTGTCTGTTACTTGGCCAGCAGCCGTTATAAGATACCATTGATCAGAGGATGCATCTTGATTTCAGAGATATTAAGTGTGAAAAGATGTGTATCTAGGAATCAATAAATTTCTGTAATTATGCATTACCTGCAGGCTGGGTCTCATCCAAACTTTGGGATCTATACTGTCCCATGACAAGGGAAGTTCATGAGACTCTTATATTCATGGATTTAATAGTCACAGTTCTGTCTAGGTCTGGTGTAACTTAATCTAATAACCCATAATTTTGCTAAGAGAAGAATGTGAATCCTCAGCTTTCCAGGCAGGGGCATGAGGTAGGCAGCTAGAGAGTAACTTTGGCAAACTGACAATCAGTAACCCACCTCCATGTGTCTTTCCAGTCCTTTACGCCTCCTGGAATGGGCAGTAGTCCTCACACACTCGACAACAACCTTTCCTGAAAAGTGTGGTGATGAAGTTGGGGATTTCCAGACAACATGATGCCTCTCATAAATATTCTAGTGAAGAGCATCAATATTGAGCTCACGCTGAGTTGGGTTCTGTTCTGACACTAGATGTATGATCTTGGCTGAGTTCACTTTGCTAAGCTTCAACATCACTATTGGTATAGTACTCCATTGGTATAATAATCATCACTATTAAATATGGTAATGTATAAAAATGCTGAACACCATTTTTGGCACATGCAGCAAGTGAACGATAAATGGTGTACCAGAATGAATTTCAGATGGATCAAAGATTTAAATGTAAAAGGGAAATAATAAAAATAGTTGAAGGTTTTGAAGGGGTGGGGAGTGGGAGGTCGGGGTACCAGGTGGTGGGTATTATAGAGGGCACGGATTGCATGGAGCACTGCATGTGGTGCAAAAATAATGAATACTGTTATGCTGAAAATAAAAAATAAATTTAAAAAAATAGTTGAAGGTGACATGGGAGATTGTTTTTATAATTTCAGAATGGAGAAGGCTTTTCTGAATATGATATATGTGAAAAAGGAGGAGAAGGGGGGAAAAGCCCAAAATGAAAAGATGGACACATTTGACTAAAAAACCCAAACTTTCTATGTAGAAAAATATACTATAAATAAAGTAGACAGCCAAATGACCACCTGGGGGGGGGGAGCAGTTGTACCATATAACACAAAGGGTTAATCTCTTCAATATATAAAGATTTTCTAAAAACCAACAAGGAAAACATCCTTGAACTAATTGGCAGTTTTGCAAAGGATATTTAAAAGAAATATAAATTGCTCTTACACACATAAAAAGATGCTTAAAGTCATTCATAAGAAAAGAAATTAAGTAGATAAGTAAAAACTACAACAAGCTATTTGGCTTCTGCTCCTTTCCTCCAACAATGTGTTATTCCCATCTGCCAGAACCTCTGCCCCTGTGCAAGTTCTTCCCCATCCTGCTACTCTTCCCCTTGGACTCCCTCTCTTGCCTCCTTCTAGGAACCCCCACTGAATGTAAGCCCATTGAGGAAGGAAAGGCTTGCCCCTCCACTGGCCCCAGAATTTTCCCCTAGCTGCCAGGTTCTGAAGATGCTAGGCTGGCTCTCCCCAGTGAGGACAGAAGCTCTAACTAGGATAGAGCTTAAAAACACATTTTGTTTTGTTGTTCTGTTTTTACATAATACTGAGTCCATATTCAGTGAGCAATACTCTGGAATATTCTGCACTGATCAACCCACGTTCCTTTCTTAGATAAAGGACAGTGCATTGAAAGGAGGGCAGCCACCTGCGGGATGGGTATTGAAACTTTGCCATTCAGGAAGCAGATGAAGGAACTGAGGATGTGGGGGTTTGGGGGGAACTACTGGAAGGAAACACAGCTGTCCTAGAGCAGGTGAGGGGCTCTCTGTCCTAGGAAGTGGGTTAGGCTTACCAGGCATAGTACCTGAAAGCAGAACTCAGGGTAAAGGGTAGAAGTCACAGGAGAAGATTCAATAAACTTCAGAACAATCAGAGCTTGCTAAAAATGGAATGGATGACTTTTAAGGGAAGAACCGTTTTGTAGCTAGACATATATAAGAAAATGGTGGATGACAGACTTTAAGGGAGAAATCCTTTTCAGAGGGCTACCACTGACCAACCTAGGTTCTCTCTATCTCTCCGTCTGTCTCTCTTTTGTGCATACATGCCATTCTTTGTTTCTCCTTGTTTATTGTCAATCTTCCCAAATTAGAATGGAACCGTTTGGAGATGAGGGATTTGGCCCATTCTCTTTGTTGTTGTATTCCCCTGATTTAGGACATGCTTGGCACATAGCAGGCATTCATTGATGAATGAATGAATGAATGATCAAGGGTCATTGTAGGAGACTTTGGGGTAGGTAGTGGGTCGGATTATCTCTGGGTGCTTCCCAGCTCTAGAATCTTGAGTTTTGTATTGCTATGAAGTGCACCTTGTGGCCCCAGACATTTGGAGCCACCCTTGGCTGAAGAAGCATGTAACTGAGAAGATCATGAAGGCCACGTGTGCAGATTTCTAAGCAGGTGCGGATGCATGCAGCCAGTGCAGAGTAGGGATAGGCGTGACTGTTGGTGGGTATGACTATATGGGAGGAGGGATTCAATGAAGGGAGGGATTTGAAACATGAGCTACAGAGAGGCAGACTTAGGTTTTGGATGGGAACCTCAGCCTTTGAGCAAGTTACTTAATATCTCTGAGGCTCAGTTTCCTCATTTAGAAAAACCCCACAGGATCATTGTGAAAATGAAATGGGGCTCACTGGGCCCTGGCCAATCACATAAGTTTGTTGTTCAGAAAGGGCTCGCTCCCTCTACGGTGATTGCTGTTGTGCTATTTAACTTGAGTTTTGACCAGGTGAGGTTTTCTAAATAGAGATGTGTATGAAGGACTTTCCAAGTAGTGGACAGGGAACTCTGCAAACATTTGCATGCAGGAAAGCAAAAATTATACTAGACTTCTGACACCAAGGACAGAAGCAGGGAGTCCAGACCCAAACTGCATGGATTCAGATTCTGGCTCTCACTTAGTAACTGGGTGACCTTGGGCAGGTTACTTAACATCTCTGTGCTTCAATATCCTCAACTGCAAAATGGGGCTAATAGTGGTCCTTGGGTTACAGGTTGTTGTGAGGACTGAATGAGTTACGATATGTAAAACTCTTGGAACTCAGTAGCACACTGTGAGCCCTCTGCTTGTGTTAGCTGTTAGGGTTATTATGCATCCTAAAGAAAGGCTACCCACATCTGTGTGGTTACAGGGGAAGAGGGAAACCTGGTAAGGTAGGGTGAAACATGACTGCCATCAGTGTGAGCTCTGCCCCCTCATGGGCTTTCCACATGTGTAAGTCCAGGCCTACTTTCAAGGCCCAGCCCATCCCTGCCCCATCCGCTTCCCACAGAAATCCTCTGCTGACTGCCCTGCTCCCTGTGTTCCTGGAGAACCTTAGATTGATGGTTTCCATGTACTGCCTTGTACGGTCATGTATGTTTTCATATTCTGCATCCCCAAGTCAACTGAATTCATAGAGGGAGGAAAGACAGTGCCTGTCAGAGGCCACAGTTAATCCAGTCTCTTTGCACTGTGATCTGCCATTAGTGTGAGCAGGGTCTGTGGGTGGGTAAGAACAGCCTTGGAATCGGGCAGTCCTGCATTTGAATTTCAGCTCTTCTACTTTTAGATACTTCATCTTACTAGATCTCCATTTCATCATCTATAAATTGGAGATGGTATTATCACTTACCTCCATAGGGTTTTTGCAGAGATTGAGATAATGCATGAAAAGTATTTAGGACAGAGTCTGTGGTCATAGTAAACATTGGGTAAGTGGTAGCTTTGATTATGTGCGAGACAAAAGCGAACATTGTAAGAAGTGATCTTATCAGAAGCAGAGTCTGATGTAGGGGTTTGGAGCAGAGAGAGAGCCAGGTGAGGCCCCCATTGCAGTAGTCCAGCATTGAAAGGAATAGTCCAGCACTGATCTATCATCTTTGGCGTCCATGGCCTCCCCACTCCTGAAGGTGGAAGCACTGGTCATTCAACCCCATGAAAGAGATGGTCTTAGTTTCAGTAACAAAATGATAAGTACCTACTATGAACCATATCAATATTAATTTCCTGGTCAGGGTATTGTGCTATAGTAACGCAAGAAGTTACCATTCAGGGTAACAGGGTAAAAGGTATATGGGATCGCTATTATTTCTTATAACTGAATATAAACATACAGTTATCTCAAAAATCCTTTAAAAATAAGTACCTATAGGTGCCTGGGTGGCTTGGTTGGTTGAGCGTCCAACTCTTGATCTCAGCTCAGGTCTTTTTTTTTTTTTTAAGATTTTATTTATTTATTTGACAGACAGAGATCACAAGTAGGCAGAGAGGCAGGAAGAGAGAGAGGAAGGGAAACAGGCTTCCCGCCGAGCAGAGAGCCCAATGTGGGGCTCGATCCCACGACCCTGAGATCATGACCTGAGCCGAAGGCAGAGGCTTTAACCCACTGAGCCACCCAGGCACCCCTCAACTCAGGTCTTGATCTTAGGGTTGTGAGTTTGAGCCCTGCATTGAGCTCCACACCCAGCGTGGAGTCTACTTAAAAGTAAACAAAAAACAAATAAATAAAATAAAAAGAAGTATCAAAATTAACTCTTATTTTTCATGCCTCCCCTCTTTATAGCCTTCTTTGTTCATAACTCCCTTTCCATAGGTCTGGATTATCCCTGTGTCCTGCATACAACAGCACTTAGATTGACTAATATTGATGCCCCACCAAAAACATGGTGAGAGAAAAAAATAATGGATTATAATTGTTTGTTACATGCCAGAATGGTTCCAAATACTTTATATACAATAAATCTTTTAATCTTTACAATAATCCTTAAGGTTTTTGTAATCCTCATCCTACAAATGAGAAAAACCAGGCTTTGAAAAATTAAATAGCTTGCTCAAGGTCATGCAGTAGAGCCAAGACTCCAAGTTCACTGGCTTGAAAGCCTCATTGACCACAATTCTTTGTAGATCTCATAAAATCTGAGAGTTCAGTCATTAAAAACAACATTTTAAGATTATTTTTTTCAAAGATTTTATTGGTTTATTTGAGAGGCAGAGAGAGAGAACAAGTGGGGTGAGGGTCAGAGACAGAAGCAGACTCTCATTTAGCAGAGAGCCCAATGAGCGGCTTGATCCCAGGACCTTGAGATCAAGACCCGAGCCAAAGGCAGTCATTTAACAGATTGGGGAACCCAGGCACCACTTTTAAGTTGCATTTTTTATGATCTTTGGGGTTTCCTTTATCTGTGCTCAACAGATTTTGTAGACAGGCCCCCAGGAATCATACAACATTAAAGAATGGCAAACCCAATCTCTCACCTCTGTCAAGATTTTGCCCAAATGTCTCCTTGTCCATGAGACCTTCTGTGATCAAGATATTAAATGCTTGCAACCTCTTACCTATACCCACCCCTGCTAGGTGACCAGTTTTCCCTGTTTGCCAGGAACTGAAGGGGTCCCTAGGAGACAAGATTTTTTACTTTCAAAATCAGTACAGTCTCTGGAAAACCTGGAGGAGCTGGTCCCCCTACGTTGCTACCTTATCTTCCTGCCCTGCAAGTCAGGCAGACATCCAGAGATGGAACATTCCAAGCAAAGGCAGTAACGTGTACAAGGCCTTGAGGCAAAACATGCTTGGGAAATTGAAGATAGAGCAAGGAGGTGAGTGTGGTAGGAGAGGGGTAAACAGGACAGAGCATGGTAGGTAATAAGACAGAGTGAGAGGAGGAGGCAGGCCATGTAGTACCTTGTAGTCTCAGTAAT
Organism: Mustela nivalis; assembly: GCF_964662115.1. Classification (NCBI taxonomy): domain Eukaryota; kingdom Metazoa; phylum Chordata; class Mammalia; order Carnivora; family Mustelidae; genus Mustela; species Mustela nivalis. The sequence continues at coordinate 35,618,033 of NC_139021.1, forward strand.
GGCTTTGCATTCTATTTTGATTAAGAACAGAAGCCATTGGAGGGTTTAAGCAAAGCACTAACATGATCATACATACATTTAAAAAGTATCCATATGGGGGTACCTGGGGGGCTCTGTCATTAAGTGTCTGCCTTTGGCTTGGGTCATGATCCCAGGGTCCTGGGATTGAGCTCTGCATGAGGCTCGCTGCTCAGCGGAAGCCTGCTTCTCCCTCTCCCCCTACCCCTGCTTGTGTTCCTTCTCTCGCTGTGTCTCTGTCAAATAAATAAAATCTTTAAAATACAATTTTTTAAAAGTATCCATATGTTGATAATAAATTGGGGCGGTGGGGAAGCAGGAGCAGGATAAGGGCAGAGGCAGGATGAACAGTTTGGAGGCTGATGCAATCATCCAGGTTGAAAGATGGTGACTTGGACCAGGAGGATGGCAATGGATATAGTAAAAAGTGGTTAGAATCAGGATAGCTTCAAAGGTAGAGCTGGGTTGGCCAATGGATTGGATGTGGGGATGTAAAAGAAAGAGAGGAGTCAAAAGTGATTCTAAGATTTTTGGCCTGAGCCCCTTGTGGAATGAAGCTGTCATGTGGAGAAGACCAGGGAAGGAGCAGGTTCAAGGGCACAAGTCAAGAGTTCAGTGTGGGACCTGTGAGTCTGTGACTCCTGTTAGCATGCAAATGAAATGTTGAGTGGCAGCTATAGGTAGGTCAGTCTGGGGTTCCTCAGAGGAATCTGGGTTAGAGACAAAAAACCAGAGTCATCACAAAGTGGTGACTTTAACCAGTATGTGACTAGGTGAGAACACCTGGGGAATGTGTTGATTGAGAAGAGAAGAGCCCCAAGGGCTGAGCCTGAGGTCCCTCCATTGCTTAGCAGGAGGGAAAAATAGGAGAAATGAGCAAGGGAAACCAGTGAGGTGGGAAGATGGCCAAGAGAAAGGTCAAGCAACAGGAGTTCTCAGAAGGAGGAAGGGAAGAGTTGCATCCAACGAAGACTCTGAATTGAATACTGAGAAAAGACGTAGGCATCTTTTTTTATTTCACTATTGGTTTTAAGGTTTATTTTTCTTTTTTTCCCCTTTTTAAAAAATTTTAAATTCAATTAACTAACATAAAATGTATTATTGGTTTCAGAGACAGAGGCTGTGATTCATCAGTCTTCTATAATACCCAGTGTTCATTACATCACGTGCCCTCCTTAATGTCCATCACCCACTTACCCCATCCCTCCAACTCCCTGCCCTCCAGCAACTCTCAGTTTGTTTCCTAGAGTTAAGAGTTTCTTATGGTTTGTGTACCTGTCTGACTTAGTCTTTTTATTTTTTTTTTAACTTTTTTCCTGTCTCGTCTCCTATGGTCCTCTGTTTTGTTTCTGAAATTCCACATATGCGTGAGATCATATGAAAATTAAGACTTTGGCATCTTGTTGGCTGCCACGCAGCTTCTTTGGCTAAATGATGGTCACTGATGACCGTGATGGGAGCTGCTTTTGTGGAGTTCCAGGCACAAGAGCTTGATGAGACTGAGTGTAAAAGAAAGTGAGCTAAATGCATCGGGTCAAACAGAAACAGAACATTACTGGAGAAACCAGTGAAACCCTACTAAAGTCCAGAGTGTGGCAGTAGTAATGGACCAATCTTAGTTTCTTGGTTTCAAAAAAGTACTACAATCATATAAGATATTGACAGGAGTAACTGGGGAAGAGATTTGGGGGAGCTCTCTGTCATATCTTTGGAGCTTTCCTGTACATCTAAAATTATTCCAAACCAAGGAGTTGAGGCCAGGGCAGAGGAGAGAGAGAAATGGAGAGAGAGGGATGACAAGGACTAGCAAACACAGACATCTCTCTCAAGACCAAATAGTTGGTCTGTGGATAACTGCTGGACTCTGTGGAAATTCTACCTCGAAAACTTTCAACTTTGAACTATTTGGCCACAAATCTATTTTCCTGCTTTGAAGCAAATACTCCTAGAGAAGGTAATCCGTGAATCATGCGTTGTCATTTATACTTCAGTGTAGATGAGTTTATCGGATACTCTTCTGAAGCAAGCAGGGCAAGAAGGCAGGAAGTTGGGGTTCCCTTCCTTCACAACTTGGTCTAGGCCGAGATGTCTTGAGTGAGGCACCATATGCAGGTTTAGCTTTTGCTTTCATTCTTCACATCACACAGGTATAAACTATCATTCTTAAGACTGTTTCTTTTCTCTTCCTTTTTTTTTCTTAAATGGCTACTTTTACAAAATTAGCAGGAATTGGGGCAGAAATTTGTTTCTCCCTTGGTTACGAGTGCTTTTAGGAAGTTGCATTTTTACTGTTTTGCTTCTGGCAGGAACCCAAGGGTAATTCACTTCAGAAAACCGTATCTGAGGCCCCATATGGTGTTGCTTCGTCAGAGGATGATGGTGAGAATGGCAGGCTCTCTGAAAATTACATGTTTTGCCTTATCTCGCTGTCACAGAGTCTTAAACTTTTTACATCTCCTGTTATTCAGGCAGAGTGTATTAGATTCCTGGGAGTAGGAGAGAAACTCACAACCAGGTGAGAAGATCTTATATTTAAAGAAGCTGTCCTCTGCATCCTTTTTTCTGAGTCAAATATCATACTTGGAACTTTATCATCCAACATTAATAAATGTCTCAGGAATGAAAGCAATAAATATATATTGAACTAACTGTATTTTAAGTAAGAAAGTTCGTAGTGCTATCAGCAACCAAATTATACCTTTTCAAGGATAAAATTGTACTTAAATAATTTTGATTTAATTCATCAAAGCAAAAACTTGAATTTCCAAAGGCCAAGGGAAATACATGCTAAGCAATCAGTAACTGTGCAATTTCTACTAAACTTTAAAATATAATTGAGTTTGTTATTATATATGAAATCCCTATCTCTATAAAATGGGGTTTGTCATTTTTTATTAGAAAAAAAGTCCAATCATTTATAATGTTGTAATCGGGCCTTTTTAATCTTTATATACCAAAGTTCTCCTTGGCTTATGAGTCCCGTCTTCACCTTCAAGACCAATTTATAGAGAAATGACAACCGTCCCAAAATCTCATTAAAGGGGAAAACAAAACCTTTTACATTGATTGGGTGTTCAGCCTAAAATTACAGTGCTAGTGGAACCAAGGATCTTTGTTTCAACTATAATTTGAAATACTATGTTTTTACCTGGAAAGGAAAGGGAGTTCTGAGCTTGCCTTCACATACTGATCAGAATTCTACCTGGGGGTGGGGGTGGGGGTTAGGAAGGATCCCTCTGGAAAAGTGACATTTAAGCTGAAACTGAGCTTATTTTTGTTTTGCATTGGGCTCTCCAAATTATGTAGCCAGTTCTGCTTGGTAGAGAGTGGTGTTTTGTGGAATATTTGTCCAGTGGATAACAAGAAGGAGCCAACTGTGTAGATGGATATGCCAGGCAGAAGGACCAGCAAGTACCAAGACCTTGCAAGGGGAAAGAGCTCAGTGTATAAGCTGGGCTGCCATACTGCACATTTCCAGGGAGCATCATTCACCCTGCAGTCTACTGAATGCCCCTCCTGGGGTTCCACAGTGCACAACCTGCACATCCACACATGGTGGCCCTGTGTTCAAGAAACAGAAAAGTCAGTATGGACAGAGCATGACAAGTGGAAAAGAGATAGTGTAGACAGATTACTCCTTGGGGGAGGAGAGGGGTATAACATGAGATGAGACAGACAAGAGTCCAATCACATCCGACCTCATAGACCATGGGGATGAGCTTGGATTTTATTCTGAGATGAGAAGGAACACATAAGTTTTAAGCAGATGAAAGACATGATTCATTTTACTTATAAGACAAGCCCAGCTTCAGTGTAGAAAATAGGTGAAGGGTGTCACATAGTCCACATCAGTGAAAGTGTTATGATGGCTTGGACTTTGGTGGTAGTAGCCCAAAGTCAATTGTGAACTGATTCAGTATATACTTTAGAACCAGTAGTAGTATTTACAAGTAGTATTTCTTCCTGGTGACAGGATTTCTTTCTGCTGACAGCTACTAACCTTTGTTCTATGTCATAGGAAATCACTAAATTTCAAGGTCATCCAACTTGCCAAAATAGACAGAGTGTCTGTTTTACCTGTTACAGTAGTACACAGCTGCGTAACAGATCTCCGTTTATTCAATCTAGATTTTTAAGTTATACTCTTCTATGAAACAGGGAATGTGGAATGTGTGACTATGTTATTTGGGTTATCAAGAGTCTATGTCATATTTAATAAAATAATTAAAAAAACCTATCAACAGTACTCAAGGCAGGAACTGCTGTATCATAATGACTGTGTTCTCACAGAAATCTCACAAGATATATAAAAACTCAGGGCCAATTTACAGTCAGCACACGACTCAGGATTGACAACAAGCCCATTGGTAGATGGTTGGATTCTGCCTGTAACAGCAGAGTCCTTCTAACAGGCAAAAATATTCACCAGGAGCAGGATGCTGGAAGCTGCCATAGAACTCAGCTAACTTGAAAGACCCCTGATGCACCATTGTCAAAGATTTAGAAATATAAAATAATAAAAATTAAACTGAGCACTTTGGCAATAAGCGACTTTGTATGGTGCCAACCCCAAGATCAACCTCAAGACCAACAGGCAGCTTAGAGCATAAGATCACATCGGTGGACTATGTCCTTGATCCAGGTGCCCAGCGCCTTTAGCAAACCAATCTGCCTGTACTTTAAAAAAATTTGTGGCAGACAAGATCAGCAGTGCCATGGATTTGCACTTGGGTCAGTCTTTTCTAGTCATCAGGCTCCACTTTCCAGCAGTGAGCTGACAGAACATGGTGGATAGAAAGGTGTGACAATTATTTTGCCTGGCTCTGAAACTGGGATGCAGGGCAAGATGTGCCACAAGAACTAAGGTGACATGACTGTGGAATGCTTGGGAGGAAAAATAAAAAAGCCCATAAACCAAGCTGGTGTGTCACAATTAGACTCAGAGTGGCTGAGCTCAGGCAAACAGGAGGCAGTAAGAACCCTGATAATTTTGGAAACCAGTCCTACAGATGGACAGAAGGCCACAATCCAGAGGACAGTTTTTATAGCCCAGTCTGGTGTCAGGAAGAATGCTGAGGCTTTGTGTATAGGCATAGTCTTAGGAAGAGAGCAACAGTGGCTGCTGGGGCCCCTTCTAATGGGAAGACAAGACCCAGAATGCGTGGCTAGTCCTGGCTCTGCCACTATGGAACCCTGGGCATATCCCTTAAGCTGCATCTCGGCTTTTCTCATTAGTCACCAAAGATCACTTCTGAGCATTGGTCTTATGTGTCACTGCTACAGCATTTGGCGTTAGCACCTGCCCTGACCTAAAGCCTCCTTTCTTCCTCCTTGACCTCTCTAATCTCCTGGTCTCCGACCCTCCTATAGCTCTGACCACTCTTTATTCATTTCTCTTCCAGTGCACTCATCTCTTGAATGCCAGTGTTCCCTAGCACTGATCCCTCTTTTCATGTCACACTTGGGGCAGTCCTGCTCACATCCAGGCTCTGAACTACCATGGAATTTGCCAAAAGTCTCTGTCTCTAGCGCCAACCCTCCCTAGGGTCCTTGGACAAGTGTTTCCAACTGCCTACAGAGTTGGATGTCTACCTGAATATTCTTGAGTCCTCTCTAGTTCATTACACTTAGTATCAAGGCTATATTCTCCTCTCTTTTCCCTTCCCTTAGAATCTCTGCCCCATTAATGTGATGGGGGTCTACTTACCAAGAAACCTCAGAGCTGTCTGTTTCTCCTCCTTCTCTCACTATAAGATCAAAACTGTCATCAAAAGAGAATCTCTTTCTCAAATCCTACATTCTTTTCTCTCCAAAATATACCCACTGCTTTAGTTCTGCTCCTCACTTTTTTACCTGTCCCAGTGCAATAATGACAAAGGCTATTAGTTCTCTGCCAGAATGCATTCCTTGATTTTTCTTTAATAGAGAACCTCTAGTTTTAGCTGGATATAAGCTGCCCAGTTAGAGACTACATTTTCCAAGATTCCCTACTGCTGGGTAAGCCACATGGCCACATGACTATGTTCCAGCCAATAAGAAGTCATCAGAAGTGATGCATTCAACTCTTAGGCATTTTCTTTGAAAAGGAAATGGTTTGCTTTCTTCTGACTTTCTTTTCCACCTCTGTAGGCTGGTAGCACAGTTGGGACTTGATTGATGGGGACATGGTCCTAGGTGAGTGTTTCTTGCACCTGAGTGTTCATCAGAATCACCTCAAGTACTTATTAAAACATAGGTTGCTGGGTCTCATCCATATTTATTTCTAATAAATTCCCCAGTGATACTGATGCTGCTGGTACCAGGACTGCACTTTGAGAACTACCGTCCTAGGGGATAGTAGATCAATAAGAGTAATAGGAACCTGGGTCCCTGAGTGGCCTTATAGAGTAGTGACACCTCTGTGGCCCTTGACCACTCACTTTTTGACACTTTTGAATCACACACTTTCAGAAATAAAGAAACTCTCTTATTTTGAGTCTCTGTGTCTCAGAAATGTAGTATGTACCCAGATAATACACCCTCTAGTCCATCCTTCAGGATTCAACTCACAAGATCTTTTTAAACCACGAGTCCCTGCTTTAAATTCCCCAAATCTTTCCTTTTGCCTAGTTCAACTTTACTCCACCAGGATGTCCTGAGAAATGATGAGACCTGGAACACTGGGGGAGAGGGTGAGAATGCTCGGTGGCAAGCTGGGAATTGGGCATGACATCCTCTTATAGTCCTCAGATTTTCAAAACCTGAGTCTTCCCAAAGGAGAAAGTATACAGTGAATATGTCATTAGGGCAGGTAATAATAACTAGCATCCTGAGTTATTTGCCATATAATCCCCCAGGTACTCCACAAGGGACCCACGACTAATATTTCCATTTTACCAGTGAGGGGACAGAAATGCAGATGAAGGGAAGATAAAGAGGCAAGAATGTGCCACACCCCTGTCCCCAGGCAACTTCCTCTCTCAGGGTGTGCCCAGCTGCAGAGACCCACGTCATCTGAGGTCACGTCCTTCCTGGGCGTCTGGTGACTGGGCACGGTGGGGATGAAGACCTGGCCACTTCAGCCTGAGACAGGACAGCTGGGACAGTCCATCTTCCCTCCAGAGCTTCCCTGAGACTCTGGGGGGCGAGTAACTGACAGTACAGAGTAGTGAATGCGGCCTGGAGTCCTTGGGGCCGGTGTTCAAATTCCAGCTCCGTGACAGAGCTGTGTGACGGGACAGAATTAAGCAAATCCCTCTCTTAGCTATAACATGAGGCAAACATCGACTTCACTGGGTTGTGAAGGAAATAAAATATGTAAATCACCTAGTCTCATGCTCCTCAACCTTTAATGGACCCAGAGGTGTCCCAAATGTCCTGTGAAAATACGGATTCTGAATCAGTGGGTCTCGGGTGGGGCCCGAGATTCTGCATTTCTGCCAAGCTCCCCGGCTACGTAAGAACTGGTGGTCCATGGACACCACGTGGAGCAGCAAGGCCCTAGCCCAGGACCTGGTCCTTTGAGGCCCTCAGCGACATCTCTTTCTCCCTGTCCGCTCTACCCCTCCCTCTGGGTGCTTGTAATAGTTTGTTCCTGCCAGTTCCCACACTGCTCACCACATCACCCTTTCATGAGTTGCTGTCTCTGTGTCTCCCACGAGACTGAACAATTTGAGGGTGAAAACGGTACCCCCCTCCCCAAGAGATCCTCCCTGCTCTGCATCAAGCCAGGTGTATACAAACTGATCGATAAACGTTTGATGAACTAAGCCGGTCAACTGGAAATAAAAATATCAGCTCAGCCCATCTCAACAAGTTGTTGTCAGGAGCAAATGTGATAATTTGGGAGAGTGAGTGTGGAAACATCCTACAGCACAAATATTAAGTATTATTATCCATCAGCTTTCTACTCCACAGCCACTCAGACTCGTGTAGATGAAGTGCGTTTGCTGGGACAGTTGCTGGGGCTCTGATGATTTACAAACTCGCACTAATCTGTAGTTTATTCTTTTTTAAGATTTTACTTATTTATTTGACAGATCATAAGTAGGCAGAGAGGCAGGCAGAGAGAGAAAGAGGAAGAAGCAGGCTCCCTGCCCAGCAGAGAGCCCCATGCAGGGCTCCATCCTAGGACCCTGAGATCATGACCTGAGCAGAAGGCAGAGGCTCAACCCACTGAGCCACCCAGGCGCTCCTCATCTGTAGTTTAGAAATAAACCAAATTCTCTTCAGTCTGCCAACCGTGGCACTCTCTGCCTATGGGAAGAACGTAATCGGAATGATGTAAATGAAGAGTGTATCTTCCATCCATCTGTCGGTTGATTGATCGCGAAGTACCTCTCTTTGGCCATGGGGGTGGGGGGCTGCTGGGCTTTCTCATTGACTCCCTGAACTGAGCAAGTAGTATCAATCTATCTCATGCCCACTGGAAGGTGGGGAGGAGGATGGAGGAAGAGGAGGTCAGAAGTAGGGTCGATGTGAGAGCCGTTCAGAACAAGGCCAGAGACCAGGAGGCAGGCACCCGTGTCCCTCTTCAGGAGGGTCCTAGGCCATGAGATGGGGTGTTCCGAGTGGCCATACATGGTGAGTGGGCATGACCCTGTCTGTGCCATTAGCAGATGGTTCCAGGAATGTCTGCAGGCCCTGTGCCTTAAAGCTAGTCACTTGGATGGAACTCATTCCTAGAAAAAAGGGTTATTATACTTGAGAGCTCATGCAATGATTCTCCTGAAACACATTCAGGTATGTTTTCCTTTTGCGTTGCAAATGATGATGGCAGGCAGGCCACCAGGGAGGGCTCTGCTAGCCTTGCCCTGCTCCGTGGTGGGGTTGGGTGGATGTGAGTGAGGGCAGAGGGGTGGCTCAAGGAGGTCAGGATGAGAAGACCCCATGTAAAGCTTAGATTTCTTTGAGAAGATTCAAGTCAGTTATTTCTAAGTTGGCATGGAAAGGAAAAAAGGTTAATGTGAAGGCTAACTTCCCAAAATTCAGCAACCTGGGAACCGTTAGTAAGGTGTGGCTTGTTTGTAAAGCATAAAATAATACTTATAAAGTATAAAATGACAATAAAGGATAAAATAATACTTTAAAAATAATTTTGGTGATAATGAAGTAAAGTTCGTGGCAAATAAAAAATTTAAGAACCAAATACAAAGCCAGATAATTAAGAATATTCAAAATAAGTTGACTACATATGTATATATCATTCACAAAGATATTCATTGTGGTTATACTTGGAGGATTCTGATTTTCATGTTTATTTTTTCTGTATTTTTCCTAACTAATATGTATTAATTTATTACACAGGAAAATACTTCCTCAAAATTAAAAAGGTTGAAAAAAAATGGAGGTACCAAAAGATTAGTGAATTATAGGGTCATGAATATTTTCTATTTCTTAATTTTACTTTTTGTATGTGCTAGATGTTCTGCATGAATACATATTGTTTTTATAGTTTAAAATTTTAAATTTTTTAAAGAAGATTTTATTTATTTGAGAGGGAGTGTGTGTGCAAGCGGGTGGAGGGGCGGAGGGAAGGCAGGGAGCTTGGCGATGTGGGGCTCGATCCCAGGACCCTGAGCTCATGACCTGAACCAGAGACAGATGCTTAGCCAACTGAGCCACCCAGGTGCTCCTAAAATTTTAAGTTTTCTTAAAGTATATAATAGCCGCAGCAAATAAGGAAAGTTCATGCTGCCCATTTCTAAACTTCACAATGATCCCTGAATCCTTTCTCTTTTACTTCCTGCACCTAACTTATCAGCAAGCTGTGTTAACTCCATCTCCAGAACAGACCCAGAATCTCACCATTTCTCCCCTTCCTCCTCTGGCTCCGTCTGCTCAAACCCGGCACCTGAATTTTATGCTGCAGTAACCTCCTGATGTCTTTGATACCATTCTCTGATCTCTACGATCTCTTCTCCACATCATAGTGAAAGAGCGCTATTAACCTATTAATAGAATCATGTCTGTCTGCTGTATAGAACCTTCAGTGGCTCCCTATTGCCCTTACAGTAAAATCCAGACTCCTTACCACAGCTGGAGCCCATCTCTCCAACCTCCTCCTCCACCTCTCCTTCCCCTTGCTCACTTGACTCCAGCTGTTGTCCTGCTTGTTTTCTCAGCTTAGGAAAAGCTTGCATTTGCTGTTCCCTCTGCCTTTGAGTGCTCAGCCCGCAGACCTTCAAATGCTGCTCGCTTCTCAGTCAGGTCTTCACCTAAACAATACCGCCTCAGAGAGGCCCTTGCTGACAGTCCTAAAGTAGTCCGCATGTTTAACTCTAACTGTCTAACTCTCAGTTCTAACTGGTTTTGATGTCATTTTTTTGTGATACCTGATATTTTCTATTTTCTAGCTGCTTGCATCAGAAAGCAGAGAGAAATGGCCTCCTCCTTCTTAGTTATCCCTATATTCCTAAGAACCTAAAGCAGAACCCAACACACAGGGCTTTTAGAATAAATCTAATATTTTAGAATAAATTAGAGGTGGGAAGGGGAGGCTAATGAAATTCCAAGTCTAGGCTCATCAAGGCAAAGGAAAGCAGAATTCTTTCTTCTGAACAATTCTGAGTGACTTAATGGAAAAGGTAGAATGTATGGGGGGAGGTACACAGTTCCCACAAACCTGCTCCAATCTATGCTTTTCGCCACCTTATCCCGTATCTCCACACACTTCCTTTAAAACCTTTCCCCAGAGTATCCTTACTCTCTATTTTTCTTATCACTGAACTTCTGCATTCCCATCATCAACCCTTTAATCTCTGCTCTGACTTCAGGAGCAGCCTATACCACAGCCGTGGGAGCCCATTAACCTGCTTCCCCTCCCAGCATTCAGTCCTGGAACACTCATGGTTCCAGAAGAAATTGGAGATTTCTTCCATGTACTGCCTTTTCCCACGGCTCCACGGAGGAGCTGGGGACATGGGCATCCCTGAGCAGCAGCGTGAAGACTGTTGCGGGTTGTGGGTGTCTGTTTTTCTAGAACCTGTGCGTAAGGAGAGCCATGACAGAATGTCATATCTTTGGGTGGTGTTACCAGACAACTTTGTATTTAATAACTAAGTCTGTGCCATCTTGTAGACACAGGATTTTACATGTATTTGATGCAATAATATATATATATACATAGACCAGTATCCCCTGGATGAGCCCCGAGGTTCTTTTTCCTAGACGCAGTGTCTAGCACCAGCTTGAGAGATGATCGTTTAATTCATGGGATTTAGTTATGGTCACTGGTTAAGAATCTCCAGAACTGCAAATATTTTCTCTGCCCTTCCCATATTTTTGACCATCACAAAGACTCTCTATAATGAATAGAAGACACAAAATCTGGAGATGGTTTGCTGATTTTTTTTTTTTGAAGATATTCTTTGAGAGAGATTAAGAGAGCACAAGCAAGTCCAGTCTCAGACTTTATCACATCTATGGGGAGAACTTCGAAATCTTTAAGTCTAACACTGACTTTTCCTCTTGAGAACCCCCCTGAAACTACCTAAAATGGAATGTTGAACATTTCCACTTGGAAATTTCACACATACCTCAAATTAGCATTTTCAAAACTAACCTTATTTTCACGCTGTGTAATCCCACACTCTTTTGATTCTAGAAAACAAACCCTGGGGTGCTCTCCCCCTCTGTTTCGTATGTGAATTCATGGCACTGCCATCCACTTGAACACCCAAACCAGAACGTGGGTATCCCTCCTAGCTTTCCATCTCCCTCAACAAAGCTTCCTTTTGACATCGTGTGTCTGAACATTAAATCTTGCTATTTGATTCTGAAATGTTTCTTTTGGACTACAATAATTCATAATTATCTTTTCTTTTGGACTATAACCTCCTACCTGCCTCTGGATTAGCTCCTTCTTGAAATCATACTGATTTCAGAAATCATGCTGGAGTGGCAAAACCAAATTTGCCCTGTCATGCTCTTGCTTTAAAAACTCAGAGGACAACCTTTTACCCAGGAGATTCAAGGTTCTCCTTGATGTAACCCTTATCTATTTCTCCAGCCATCCCATAACTTAAATGTGTTATTCCCACAACTCAGCATGCTAATTCTCTTCTCTGTGCCCTGGGTTATACTGGGAATGTTCTGCACATCTCTGTTTATCTGCAAAGCTTTACTAAGCCTTTTAAGATATAACACAGTTGTTACCATCTCTGAGTATCCTCCTCTGGACCCTCAGGGTGGGCTGTGGCTCCCTAGTGTCATACCCGGTTACCACGTGTCCTGGGGAATAACGGGAAAGATTAGTGGTCTCCGGGGATGTCCCCTTAGTGAGGGTACCAGTCCCAGCTCTGGTAGGAGTCCTCAACCCAGCAGATCCCGAAACCCGATTTTTATCAGCATGTTGAGAACAGAGCCATCACTAAGTGGCTGAGTCGAATTGACTAACTTCCTGAAAAATGCATCAAGTCCAAGTATCAACAGATCAGCTACAATAAGAACTAGAATGTTCGTAAGGAATGGTTTCCCCGGAGTGTGGGAGACCAGTGTCTTCTTTCCCTGCAAAGAGACCTGCCTCTGGAGGTGCATGAGAATCAGAACAACGGCAGCTGGATGAATCAAGCAACTCATGGAATCAGGCTAAAAAAAGAAAAAATGCCATGCCTCTATCCCCACATCAGGAATGAGCTTGCCAACAAGAAGTCTGTTCATGATTCCATGATTCCATGATTCCATGAAATGGAATCATGTTCAGTCTGTTCATTAGTGTTCGCTCTCCCCAGGCGAAAGCCAGGGTAGTCACTGCCCAAACTAGCCTCTGTCATTCCCTTTTAACTTTCCTGGCTGACCAACCTCACCCCCCCCCCACCCCCGCCTCCTGGTCTGGGGGCTTTCTCTCATTACGCTCTTAATGAAGTGACTGAAGAGGGCTGTTAGCCAAGGCCATCCTTTCAGCTTCGGCGTTGATCCTTTAAGTGCGGATTTCAGACTTTCAGAACGTGACCTTATTTCCAGGTACTTGAGGAGGCCTCCCTAGAGCAGCCAAATAGAAACTGGGAACCTTTATCTGCCATCATGAGAAGCAGGGGCCCAGGGCCTGGCATAGGAGGCAGGCCGGGGGATAAAGAGACTGGGGAGAGATGGGGTCCCTTCTGGCACCATATCAGAAGCCCCGCAGACTTTCAGACCGTGTTTTAGAGTTAGAAGCTGCAACAGCAGTTGTTAACATTATGGTGAGTAGCTTAGAGAGCAAGTGATGGAACGTCCACCCACAGTCAGGCCTGGGGAACCCCAGAGCAGGAAGGCAAAGGGGAGCACTGGTTTTCCCATGCTCCTACACCCCCAGCGCCACACCATCGCCTCAGGCAGTGGTTCTCAGTCCCGGAACCGGCAGCATCAGCATCATCTGGAGCTTCCTAGAAATGCAGATTCCCAGGCCCGGCTTGGCTAAGTCAAACTCTAGGGGTGTGGCCCAGGAATAGGAGTTTTAACAAGCCTTCGGAATTTCAGAACTCCTGTCCTGTGGCCCTCTGGCCAACAGCTGCCCACCCCCATCCCACCTGCCCCATTTCCTGGACGGATTCCCCAACATTAGAAAGTAGCTGGCCTGGGGATAGCCTCAGGCTATCTCTGTTCTGTGGGTCTAGGATACCAGGGATGTTTAATTCGGGGCTGATGAACTACGCTGAGCTGAGTAAACTGGATCAGATATGTTGGGATCATTTCATTGATTCTTCGGTCTCCGCAGTTAGGCACTCTCCCAGATTTCCTCTCTCTCAGGCCGTTTCTCTCCATTTTCCTCAGAGGTTCCTTCTCCCTTCCCCATCTCACTCAGCCATGCAGAACTCTCAAAGTCCCATGCAGCAGTCTGTTCTGTCCTCTCCAGGTTCTCTTCCGCAGAAGCATTCACACCGTCTCCCACCCCATTGCTGGGCCACCTCCTTGGGCTGCAGCCCTCCCCTCTGCAGGCTCCAGACTCGACCCAACCACCCCATGCTCTCTCCCCCCTTTATTCCTTCCTGCACGGCCACCCCGCAACTGTCTGACCACCTCCTGTCTGTGCCGGGTCTCACAGGCCTCTCTCAGTTTGGCTCCCACTTCTGCTTTCACAGGCACCCCTGAGTCTCTCATGCTTCTGCCTGCTTGCATCCATTCCAGTCAACACCTCAGTCATGTTTAACATCTCTGTTCCAGGGTGGTTGGGATGGGCTCCCAACTCTTCTCTACCTCAGTCTCTCCTAACTCTGATCCACCACAGCTCAGGTTAATTCTTCTGGACAGCACTAGGGTCCTGACGGAGGAGAACGCCGCAGAAAGATCTGCCGAGAACATTACATCTCCCTGTTCCACTGGTCCAGGCACTGTTCCCAATGACGGAGAGTTTTCACAGGCCTCTCCCCACAGGGTCCGCCCACCCACCTCGTCCTTACCCTTGAGCTCAGCTCCTGTCTCCCCATTTGCCTTGATTTTTCTCTCCTACCCTCTCAGGTTGCCTTCTAGAACTTAAGTTTCATTTTTCATAGGTCATGTCAAGCCATTTGACTCCTAATTCATTCTTGCCATCCCGTCAGGGCTACCTTTTGACACTCAAAATGGCCTGAGAAAGTGTTGTGCTGAGTCCAGGTCTTTAGCCAGAGGCAGTTTTTTCTCCTAAAAGAAGTTCTGTGACTGCTTTTAATCTTAACTGTGTATTTTTTCTTCCCACTGCAGGGCGATGAAAGATCAAAGAGGTTCAGACAGGAGTGGGTTATCAAGGAGAGCGGGCCTGGTCCAGGCCTATAGGCAGGAGGTTAGGGCCTCCAGACACTCCCTGGGTACGTGGGAATCCTGAGAGAGGGAAAGCACCAGCTTTGAAGCAGGTGGCAAGAGGAAAGCATATAGAACTGAAATCTGGCTGGCAGCCCTCCCAGAGAGAAAGCTGAACTCTGCCTTTTGGGTGCCACTAGAGAGAAGGCATGAATTGAAGACCCTGAGAACAAGAGACACTCTGATCATACAGACCCCTCCCAACTAAGAAGGGAAACCCAGACATTTCTTGGGAAGGTATTCCCAGATTTGCTTGGGATAACATAATTGTTTTCTTAATGAATGCATCTCTCAATCCTGGGGAAATTTCAAATTAAATAGAGAAATGATGAAGAAAATAATATGTGTGTGTGTGTGTTTCTATTAAACAATCTGCATATTTGGTATTTTAAATGTCTCTAATGTTTGATGTTCTAAATACTCCTTATATTTAGTAGAATTTAATAAAACATTCTTAATGTTTAATAAAGTATTTGAAAATTAACCTTGCAACATGGATTTAAAGGGTGTAACTAATTTATTAAGACTTCTGATTTTACGTTAAAAATCCTTTTAAAGTTTATACACTGTATTAGAAACTTTAAGAAAACTTAACCTCTTACCAGATGTGTTTATTAGTTTTGTGAGAATTACTTAAGAATTTGGGAGGCTTTGTTAATCAGAAAATTGAGGGATTAGAAAAAAATTCAGATTATTAAATAAATAAGTGTAGTTTAAAATGATTAACAGAGTGAGGCAGACATCAATTTACTAGCTTTATAAATCGAATAGTAAATGGGTATATTTAGGGGTGCCTGGGTGGTTCGGTGTGTTAAAGCCTTTGCCTTCGGCTCAGGTCATGATCTCAGGGTCCTGAAACTGAGCCCCGCATTGGGCTCTCTGTTCAGCAGGGAGCCTGCTTCCCCCTCTCTCTCTGCCTGCCTCTCTGCCCACTTGTGATCTCTCTTTCTCTGTGTCAAATAAATAAATAAAATTAAATTAAAAAAATAAGTTACTTTGGTTTTTTAAAATTTAATATTCATTACTTTCAAATTCAAAATTTGTGCTTAAGCTTTCACATTAAATATACCCATTTTTTAAAATATTTTATTTATTTATTTGACAGTCAGAGATCACAAGTAGACAGAGAGGCAGGCAGAGAGAGAGGGGGAAGCAGGCTCCCTGCTGAACAGAGAGCCCAATGCGGGGCTCAGTTTCAGGACCCTGAGATCATG
Organism: Mustela nivalis; assembly: GCF_964662115.1. Lineage (NCBI taxonomy): Eukaryota > Metazoa > Chordata > Mammalia > Carnivora > Mustelidae > Mustela > Mustela nivalis. The sequence goes on from NC_139021.1 coordinate 35,633,998, forward strand.
ACCTGAGCCGAAGGCAGAGGCTTAATGCACTGAGCCACCCAGGTACCCTGCCAAAGTAACTTCTAAATAATCATTTCAGGGTAAAAAGTCTTAATGCATTTTTAAAGTCCTTTCCTTTTCCTTTTCCTTTGTTGTGAACTTTCCTTTTCTTTTGTTAAGATACCCATAGAGAAAGTTCACAAAGAAATATTCCAATCTATAAATGTGAACTTTTCTCCATAGTGAATTGCCAAGGAAAGAGCCCTCGAGGCCATGGGAGTAGGCAGCCAGGGTACAGCTTGGGAAATGGTCAGGGGTTAATAAAAATGACACAACATACATCCTGACTTCTCACCTTCTTTCCAGACTTGTTTCTTGGGTTTTCTACAGGCCTTCAGCTAAACTTCCTTGCACCACCTTCATTCAACTTTGCATTTCCAGAATTGGCTCATCCCTTCTTTATCCTCTCTTGCCTACTCTTGGCCTCAGCCAAAAGGCTTCCCTTCAGAAATAACATGTTAATTGCATCACCAATAGTCCAGCTCAGCAGGCTAGAAACCTTGCAATAGCTTCTCATTCTTTCCTCTCCTTCCCGGCTTCTCTAATCAACCATTCAGTCCCAGTGATCCTTTCTCCGCAAGGTCCACTTTTCCTTCCCATTTCCTCAGCCACCACTTCAGTCTCTGACTCTTGTCGCCTCATGCCAGGATTACCATGCTGGCCTTCAGTCAGTTTCCCCTGCTGCAATTCATGCTACACACAGCTGCCAGAAGAGTCATCAGGCTTTGTTTTCATCCTGAATATTTTGTTTGCATGAGCTTTTGCCAGTTTCTCAATATCTGTCAAATAAAATCCAAGTTCTTCTTGACACCTGTCTTCTAACAATTGGGAGTACTCCTCATCTTAGCATCCTTGGCTTTCCTCGTTTCTGGATGGGACGACTTATTTTTGTCCAGCTAATTTGCTTGTCATGTTGCCCACACAACATTTTGTCTACATGCTCTACATGCATATCTTTGTATGCATAGCTCATTGCCTCTGTATGGAAGGCTAAGATCTCTCCTGTTTTCTCACCCCTTGAATCTGATTTCTTCTTTTCCCTCCAAATCCAGTCAGCACCCACCTATATACAATTCTCAATCTCCTTGGCATCTGTATGCATTTCCATAATTAATTTCCATGTCTTTTTGTTACTCTATACCAATGTCTTCAGTTTTGCATGTATAGCATTATTTTTTAAGATTTTATTTATTTATTTGACAGACAGAGATCACAAGCAGGCAGAGAGGCAGGCAGAGAGAGAGGAGGAAGCAGGCTCCCTCCTGAGCAGAGAGCCCGATGCAGGGCTCGAACCCAGGACCCTGAAATCATGACTTGAGCCGAAGGCAGAGGCTTTAACCCACTGAGCCACCCAGGCGCCCCTGTATAGCATTTTCTTAAAGATACTCCGTAAGTTCCCCAGGGCAAGAATTTTACCAGCCTATCAACCATGGAGGATTAAATGAGATACATGATGCAGAAGTACTTTTTAAACTACCAAGTTTTATCAAATATAGTGTTAGGATAGCTGTACTTTGGCTGAAAAAGCCAGAGATTCCCACTTGGAAGTTTGACATAGAAGAGCTGAGTGCACTTAACTAGCTTTAGCTTTCGCCAGTTATGTTGTTTTAAGCAAAATGTAATCTTTTCTGAGTTTTGGTAACCTTGCCAGTAAAAATGGACATAGAATACCTTACAGGGTAGAGGTAGTTGAAAGGATAAAATAAATTGGCATCAATAAAAAATGTTTTTCAAACTTTAAAGCCCCACATGAATGTGGATTTTTCAGTAATTACAAGTTAACACTAATAAATGTTGACATAATGACCAATACATGTTGATGTAGTGACTCAAACAGATTGTCAGATGGGGAACACGTACCACTTTGGCATAAGAGGTAACACTTCATAGATGACATGTCATAGCAGATGCAAATGGCTTTAGTAATTAAAACATAGTAAACATGTCTGACTTACAAAAGAAATAAGTAGGACTACAGATAGGTATTAATGGAATCAAAAGCATATGAAACCATATTTGTTTTAGAGTAATTTACTATGTTTATTCAATTACAAGGGACTATTTGGAAGACATGACACTTGTCCAAATGCTCTCAAGTTCTGGATACTATGTTTGAAGTGTATTCAGTACCTGCTTACTCAACATATTTTGTTTTAGCAGGTTTTAATTGTATACCAACTGTATGCCACACACTGTTTTAGGTCCTGGAGATATATCTGTGAAGACAGTTCAAGTTCCTATTCTCAGGGATCTTACCTTCCAATGGTAGAGAGATAAAAGGCAAATCAACAAAATAATTATAGATTATAGTAAGGGCCATGATGAAAGTAATGTAGGGGAGGGAGTGCAGGAGTGCTATAGATAGCTCACTGGGAAAAGACATCAAGAAAACAATGACATTTAAGCTGAGGTTGGAGAATGAAGTAGAGTGCCACAAGAGTTGAGAGAAGAGTGAGAGAAGAGTGAGAGCAAAGGCCCTGAGGCAGGAAAGGATTGGCCCTGTTAAGAGGCCAGTGATTAAGAAGTCTGGCATCAGATCATACAGAGCCTGGCAGGCCTTGGTATGGAGTTTGGATTTTATTCTATACGCAATGGAAAGTCACTAAGGAAACTTATGTATGATTAACATTATAATCATACTATCTAAAAAAAAATCATAGTCCATGTTTTTCATAATATAACATCTTGGGTACCTTCACAAAATTTACCATGATTTGGCTCAAAGTATAGGTTTAAAAAGAAAAGGACTAGGCAATTTAAAATTTGGGACTCCTCTAAATGGTTGGGGTGCACTGACTAGGGGCTGCCATAGGTTCTACCTGCTGTTATCCTCATCTGTCTTGTGAAATTAAGATTCTTCACATTCCAAATGCAAGTTGTCTGATTGTTTGTCAAGATAACAGACAGGCCACCTTGTGGGATTCTCTAAAATAGATTGTAAAGACCATGTCATCAGGATAAAGGAGGCTGTTGATATACTGATCCAGAGTGACCCCTAAAATATGTTGAGGAAAAAGCCTTGTATACAACAAAAGCGTGCTATCATTATTCTGGTATGTTTGAGGTATCTCTGAGATACATAAGAAACTGACATTAGTCTTACCAATGGGGAAGAGACCCCAGTAGCTGGAGGATAGAATGGGAGAGAATTCTTGCTATATACCTGTTTATATTTTTTAATGGTTTAACCAACATTTATGAATGCATCATTACTTATTAAAAAAAATTAAAGTCCTACTTTTTTGCCATATAGATGCTTATCTTAAAGAAAATGGGCAGTGTTCCAGAACTGGTGAGAAAGAATTTGCCTTGTTGGGTACACATAAAGTTATTCTATATAACTACAAGGAGATTTAAAATCTAGACCTAAAATCTAGTCATCACAAACCACAGGTCTATTTAACTTTAAACTTAAATTAATTTAAACAAAATCACATTTCAAAGTCAATACCTTGGTCACACTAGCCACATTTCAAGTGCTCAGTAGCCATTAGTTGTGTGGGACTAATGGCCATATGGACAGCACAGACATAGAACATTTCCACATCATGGAAAGTTCTATCAGATGGGCTGCTGTAGACTTATGCAAGAGGCCACCAGGGTTATGAACTAGCTCTTCAAACTTAGCTGATCAAGACAAAGAGACTCAGGAGTACAATAACACCAATATATTCCAATGCTAATTTTCCCAAGATGACTCAGTAGAACAGCACTTAGAGGTGTAATCAAAACTCCCTGCATTAGGTTTCTAAGGCAGACTGGTATATAATTTTGTTACAAAAAATCAGTCTGCCCTAGGATAGCAATGGCAGTTACTGTGTAAGAGTTAAGAATTATTTTTCTAAATGTAAACTGGGATTAAATAAAACTAACATAGTTGATATTTACTGAATTTGATATTCCGCATTGATTCAGTGAATGAGTCAACAGCACTAGCACGATAGGAGTGAGTAATGAGATTCAATTATTTTCAACTTCTTTAGTACAATTTATCAACTTTTGTCATCTTTGCTATCATTATGAACTCAGCTTTTCACAAATAAACACATTTTAACTAACCCTAGTCATCATTTTCCTTTTGATATTCACATTGTCAGAATTTAGCCAGTGAGTGCCCTGTGTTCTTCCTTGCAACACCATTGTTTTTTAAAGCATTCTCACTTTCTGGCCTAATAAAATATTCCAAGACTTACTGTATCTTCCCAGACCCAGACATGAATCAGCCCTTTTCCAAGTCAAATTATGTTTCCTTTGAGTGGAAAATAGTATTAAACCCAAGAATGTTGGCCTTAGGAGTGTTTATCATCAAGCTGAGTGGTGGAGTAACATTATTCCTTGGCCATTTCATTGAACACAGCTAGAAAAGACATATTTATTATATGGTATTAGTTTATATTGATATTTCCAGTTTCATTCTCACATTACAATATGCCTATTTCAATTTCTTAAAATCTTTCATCCAAATTATATCCCTTTTTTACAATTCAATGAAACATTCAATTATCACTCTAAATAAAGATGTTGGATTCTTGACAAAGTTAGCATAATCACTCATTTCTCTTATCTGATGTTAAAAGGATCCAAATAGTAATGTGAATATTAATATTAACAGTGAAACTACTACATAGCTTTCAATTTTTTTCTTGCTTTTCCTTAGAATGCTTCTCACAAAGGCTATCCAGGCCAATTATTTTGCCACTCAATAGAACTTCATTTTGCTTGCTTGGGTAATACTTAGGAGTGTACAGTTTGGTCCTCGTGTCTTTGCCCATGAACAGGCAGGCAACTCACCCTTCTGAGTTCTCAGAGATAGTGGTTTCCAGCTTCTTTCTTTTTCCTCTTGGGAAGCTAGGATTTTCGTTTTGAAATGCAAGTTGCTTAGCTTAGCAATAGTTAAATGCAGATAGGCTCTCTTTATATTATCTTTTAAAAATAGGTTTATATATGGAAAGAAATGGACAGTGTTCCAAAATTATTAGTGAAAAGGAAATGGTATCATCTGGCAAACCTAAAGTAATTCTAACCGATTAAAATCCAGACTTGGATTTTACCAGAGACACACTGGACAGGTACCCATACTCAATATTCTCTAACTATGATCATTCAGAGTATATTTATGAAGACATAAGCAGTTATCCATCAGTTAGCCAAAGTATATTTTCTTGCTGAACCTACAAATGAGCCCAAAAGAAGGTTTCTAGAGGGAGGTTGTTTATACCTTGTTGGTATCCTTGAAGAAAAAGCAAAATAAACCAGTGAACCATTGTTACAGGAGCTGCCTATTGATGAACAATACAAACCTGGAATGGAATTTATTTAATCTGACAGGTAGGTGTCTTATGACTCAGAGGAGAGCTGCCACAGTGCTCTATCAGGGCCTAACCCAGAAGAAGTGGCACCATGACAAGTATGTTGCTCATAGGCCTGGACATAGGGTTTACCTACAGGCTCTGAGTCTCCCTTTGCCCTCCCTTTGACCTGTGTGTTGAGTATATGGGCTTGCTAAATGGTGGCTATTATTAAATTAAGGAAACTCAGCCTGATTGCTCTTCTCACCTCTAGTCCCAAGCATCCAAAGCTAATGCACTTTAATGCACTTGCCTTGTGTACCCAGAGTACCTTGTGCTCACCCTACCAGTATACCATGAATTGTGTTGCATTGTCATGATTGGTCATCATGTCTGTCACCCCATTAGACTATATACATCCTTTATGTAATATTTTACAATTATAGAAGTCTCCAGAAAGTAGAAGTCTTCAGTTGGGGGTTGCTATAGTCTCTCACTATTCACATCAAGCCAGGGCTCTTATAGTAGACTTAAAACCCTCATGAAACCAGCCAACTCTAATTTATCTAATATAATGAGATATAAATTATTCTATGTATATCCTAGATAACAGTGCCCTGAAATTATTTATAAATCTCTAGGAAAGTTCAAATGGTCAAGTTTTCCAGAGAACCTTGCAATTCATTCACTGAGATTAAAAGTACATCCATACACAGCAGTGAAGTCAATGGTGTTAACATTGTTACATATTCTTTAAGGTAGAGATTTCTCTTGCCCAGTTCTATACTTGCAGCGTTTCAAGGTTCTTAACATACCACTCAGTAAATACATACTGAATGAGTAAAGTACATACATGGAAATATATACATACCTTTGTAATCACCAACGCAAATACTTCTCCTTTAGTCACCTACCAGAGAAGCTCAGTTTGGCAGTGACTTCAGATCTACCCATTTTAAAAAGCCCACTGATATTTGAGATATGTTGGCTAAAAGCTACCCAACGACCCTCAAGAAGTTTGGCAAGTTTAATGCCAAATTTAGCTCTCAACAGACATAATCTTGTCAGATGGTAATTAGTCATTGTGAAGAGTTGACGAAAGAAAAACATCCACATAAAAAAGAAAAACATCCACATAAAAATTGTTCCTGCAGTTTTTGTAAAACCACTAAAACAGTCTCCTGATTTTCTAGAAAGTTAAGCTCCAGGAAGGCAGAGAGTTTACTGGTTTTAATGACCTTAAACAACACATGCTACAGGCCTAAATGAATACTTAACTTGTAGTGAATGAATGAATGAATTCTATAATCTGATGTCTTTTATATAGAGTTACACAATAAATTCTTTCTAAGGTTGACTACAGGAATGAAGTTTGTCTTCCTGAATAAACTGGTGTGCTTCTTTTCATTAGACCATAAGAGCATGTTTTCTTCTACCTCACTTCCAGGAAGATTAAGTAGGACCCTTCCAAGAATATCCTTGGTCTGTCCTCTTTCAAATTTAACATCTTTACTCCCCCACCCAGATTGCCTTTGATAAACCACAAGGCCACAAGATTGGATCCTGTGCTCCTTTTTCATCTAAGCCCCAGTCTCTCTTTCCTCATACTTGCTCCCCTTTCTCCTGCTCTCACTTGTCTTTACTCACCTCTGTCTGCCATGTTGCAGCCATTGGATTTTGTCATATCCTCAGCACCTCTTGTCATCCTGCCTCATGGCATTCCTGATGTTATTTCCTCCACTGGCAATGCTCCATCCTGTCATTATTCCAAGTACTGGCCCCTTGAATTCCCAGATCAGAGACCTCGCCTTTTGAACTTGCACTACCTGTGTTTGAATCAAAGTTGTTCTTTAAGCCTTAGTTTCTTCATTGACAGTACTGTTGCCTCCTCATACCTCAAAGGGTGATTGTGAAGAGGCACGTAAGTACTCAATATATACTAGTGCTTAGTATTAGCATAATTTCTTTATTTTCCTAACATGTATTTTTCTCATGCTTTATACCTGGATTTACATACTTAGGTTATTTGTGCCTTAGGAAGCAAGGTCCATTTCAAAATTCTCACATTGACATTCCCCACAAAATCCACAACCCGGATAGGCAATAGATAGGGTTTTTTTGGCTGCTCATCTAATAGCATGGTCTCGATGTAGCCATGGTACTTTTCTGCTCTCTGCACTAGTTTTAGGACAGTGACAGTTGTATTTTTTGTATGTCTGTCTACATGTGTCCATCTCTGTTTAAGAGTTACATTTATAGAGACAAGAGTTGCTCCGTCAATGGTAGCACTGAACATTCTGTAATTTAGACTCACAAGTAACACTTTCTCTAGGTGTCACCCAAATCCTATTAGGTGGGGAGTGGTATTGCTGTTGTGCTTGCGTCCCTGCTGTTAGAACTGGCTGAACACAGAGGCTATGCCTTGGAAGGGCACTTTGTAAGGAGACCTAAATATGCTGAGATTTCTCTGAGTTTCTTCTTCTTTCCTACAACAAAGCCATTAATTGCCTATTTCTCCCAATATTATGTTTGTGTTTTTGAGCCTGTGTTTATGACCCTAAGTGGGTCTATGTCAGAATCTACCGACTTGGCAGCCATTTCCTCACAATGAATGTCATGTACATCATCTGACACACAATGTCAGAACCAATTTCAAACTCTTTTATAAATCTTTTTCTCTATTTTTGATTGGCATCAGGGGAACAGGTAATGCATGTGGAAGAAAACATAAAATCATGATAATTTACAAATCTGAGTAGGTGTTATGCCCCTCACCAACCCAGCAAAGCAAGGAAGCACATAGCTAATCCTCTTAAACATTATAGAATGTTTAAGTCCATCATATGGTACAATGTCCTCAACTTTGGAGGTCCAGAAAGTTCTTTGGGTCTTATCATGGACGTTGGTTAATATTTTTCTCTTTCAAAGATCTACAGAAACTTTATCCCTGCAGTTGGGAAAGGGCTGCTGTACATCCTTATTATTCATTTCAACTATATCTCTCAGTAATACCTAAAGACCTTATAAGGCCAGTCAACTTTAATTGATCATATGTTACATGGAATACTATAAATTATTCTGAATATATTCTGAATATATCTTGGACATAGCTGAAAATTACTTCTGAATTTCTGGTGAAGTTCAAGTGAACCAGTTCTGTGGACTACTTTACATTTTATTTTATTTTTATAGGTTAATTGAATGATGTTGATTTCATTAGATATTCTCAGGCATCCACAGTGAGATGCTGCACATATAAAGACATTATTCTGTCCCACAGCTTGCAATCTAAAATTAGATATACACAGGCAAGCCAGATAAACATAGCACATTTTTTTAAGACCAAAAAGAAATGATGGAAGAGAAAAATGAGAGTAGTGAATCAAAAAGTCAAAGGGAATTGACAAATATGCTATCTTCTGCCCTTCACTTGTAGCCATAATTTCCTCTATCAGAAGTGATCATACTGTTAAAAGTCAGTCATACCATATAATGTCCTCAGCTTTGGAGGTCCAGAAAGTTCTTTCATCTAGTAATCATTGTTTGTCCCTGCTTGCCTGACTCTGGGTACTAAAAGTCTACCGCCTTTAAGCTCAGCCTGGACATGAGTACCCAGCCAGTATGTTAGGATATATTCCCTCTAGTAGCCTATGGAGTTTGAAAGTGGCTCACTGCAGGAGGCCAAATGATCTGGAATTGAACACAGCCCTAGGTGTCCATGCCATGTGAACTTCAGGGTGAGATCTCCCTATTAACCTTCATCCTACATGCTCCGTCCACAAACCTGGCTGACCTTTTCCCTGAATTTAGGATATAAAAAACACCTCCTCAAACCCAAAATGTCACCTCCAATGTGCCTGGCTTCCTGCGCCCTGATAGGAATTTAGATTAATAGAACATAGGCTCTCTTTTGGAACTTACAACTCATTTTGGAGTTTACAACTTATTTGGGAAGACAGCTCATAGAAAGGCTCTTTTCAATAGAACATTTAGTGTTCTATTACTATTCTATTACTATTACTATTACTATTACTATTACTATTAGAACATGTAATAGATCAATGTAGTGGCAGAGGGGTGGTCAGGCGGAAGTCTAGAGGAAGAGTATCCAACCCAATCTGGTGGTCAGGGAAGGGTAATGATGAGCTGAGAGATGACTGAGAGCAGGGAGAATCTCCTGAGAACCAGGAGAGTTGCAGCCCAGGAGCCAAGAGAGGGTGTTTACAAAAAGAGAGGGAGGAAAATAAGGTCAGATTCTGCAGATGTCAAGCAAAATGGGACTTGAAGAGAGTCCGCTGGATTTGTCAAATAGAGGAGAAATCATCGGCAGGTCAGTTTAAGTAGAGAACTATCACAGCGGATTAAAGAATTGAGAGACAAGAAGTAGAAATACAAAGCTTGGCTGTGAAAAGAGTGAATTAGAGAGGAATAGATCATTAAGGGAAAGTTTATTTTGATTTTTGATCTGAAAAACAGGTTTCTCATCTGATAGAAAGGAGTTTCACAGTAGAAAGGGGCTTCACAGAAGTCCTGATTGACCAGCTTCCTTCTCACAGTATTTATTAAGCTACAAAGCATTGATATATTTTTCCAGTGACTAGAATACTTCTGCCTACCATGTAGGGTATCCATTTCCAAAGTCAGAGTGCCCAGGAGGCTCAGCTGTTAATTGGACTTATCAATTAAGAAGTTGCTTGTTCAAAATAGCTTTGTAACAAAGAGAAGTCTTTTGAGAGTTATTTAATCCAGGCTCTAGTGAAACCAGAGAGTAAGCCCTTTCTAATGACTGAGGTACTCAAATCTAACCTCGACAAACTCAACTCATGTCAGACTATTGTTCCCTGACAAAATTTTCTAGACTCCAAGCAGACCATTTTTCTCATCTTTGTTATTTACAATCATGTTTTAGTGAATTCTACCAAACAGTACCCTCATATTCCTCCACCAGAAATACATGTAAGCCCCTGGATAATCTCGGTAACTATGTTTGGTTTTGGATAGTTTTTATTCTTGCTGCAATTTCCAAATTATTGGAGGTGATCTCCCTTCACTCTCCTTTACAGAGTATACCTCTTATTTACCCGTTTGTTTTCTCATATTTCCTGTTTAAGTAACTGAACAAAAATGCTAAAATGAAATCGTTTTCTTTCAAAGTACAATAATGGAATTTCCACCCTCCTATTTTTTTAAGAAAATATAGAATCTAATAGAAAATTGTCACAGCCAGATAAAATGCTAGGATTGGATGTTGATGGTACTGATTTTAATGCGGATATTTATGATTATCAGAGAGCTCCTCATAAGCCTCTTGAGGACAGGAATTTGTTTTTGTCCTTTGTCTTCCTTACTCACAGTACTCTCCACTTGGTAGACATTCAGTAAATATATTGATGGATTGATTTTTAACCACAGAGTTCTAACAGATGGAATGGTGATTTATCATTTAGTAATAGATGTGTCTTCCTAATGCACAAAGTTTTGCTCTTTTCCCTAATAAAGCACATGAGACAGTATGTTCTTCAAAAATATTATCTTTTTTCTACCAAGATGGGGGCAAAATAGCACTTATGTGGGATTCCGGTGGTTTAAATTTTAATTAAATGACAATAAAGCACCCAGTCCACAGCTGGCAATGTATCTGACATGCATTTAAGTTTATTGAATTAAAGAATGAATTGGGCAATCATTTAGCTTGAGACTGCTCCCTTAACTGTAAAATAAAGTTATTACTAGGTGCTCCACCACCCACACAAGATTGCGGTAGGGAACAAATGATAGGATGTTTATGCAAGTGCTTTAGAAACTGTAAAGTACATTACTACTTTAAAGTGGGGATTTGTATGCTGACTTGATATCATTCCTATAAACTGGTATTTTCTAATGGCCATCAATTTAATAAATTTAGCATTTTGCTGAAGTCCACAACTAATGTATAAAATTGTTTTAAACATTTGTAATACTGCATTGAAACTATCCCTAATTTTGCCTGCTTGCAGGTCCGTGGTGCTAGGTACAACTGTGAGACTCACACTTGAAGAAAAACGAATTTTTTTGAGTCCCGTTTTCTACCTCTGAGAAATCGCAAGTAGAAATTGCACGAATCAAAGATTCCAACCTAACAGCTTAAGTTAATAGTGATCACAACACTTTAAAAAGGGAAGTGTACAAAGACCCCGAAAACAGCCTTCCCAATTAAAGCCACTTTGACTAACGACAGGGTCCGGTGGAGACCGAGAAGAGCGCAGGTCTCGGAAACCTTGGGAGAGAACCCAAGAATTCGTCCCCTCCCCCCTTCTACTGAAAACACCGCGGAGCGGCGACCGGGGTCCAGCGCCGGGACGGTTGGGGGTCCCCGAGCCAGCAGCCAGGACCCGCGGCCAGTTCGGGTCAGCGAGCGCCGCGGCCGTTGGGGACTCCAGCTCCCAGCAGGCACCGCTTCTGCGGCCGACGCGCGTGGCGGCGCTGCCCGCTGGGAGTCGTAGTGCGGTCCGGGTAGGAGAAAAAGGAGCCAACCCGGCTCCTTTCACGCACATTTCGGAAACTGGGCCTGGAAGGAACCACTCCAGCCCACCCGTGCTCAGGGTCCCTAAGGGACAGGGGCGAGTGGAGCAGGGCAGGCCGTGGCGGGAAGAGGCCCGGACGGCCGTGCACGTGGGGGGTGGTTAGCGCCGAGGAACCCGGAAGCCCCGCGCACCGCCCACCGCCGCGGTGACGGGTTAACGCTTCTCCAGGGTGGAGGTGGGGGCGGGGTGTGTGGAAGGAGAGGCCGTCCCACCCGACTCGTCTCAGACCCACGAGCGAGCCAGCCCTCCCCTCCCCCCACGAGCTCTACGCAGCGCAGACCCCGCCCCCCGGCCGCGGCGCGTGCGCAGGAGCCCCGCCCCTCCGCTCCAGCCCCACCCCCACACCCGCTGCAGCCGCCGCCGCCACCTCTCCCTTCCTCTCTGCTCTTTCCTCCTCCTGTTTTCTCTTCCCTCCTCCCCCTCGCCTCCTTTTCTCCTCCTCCTCCGGCGCTGACGCTCGCGTAGGGCCCTGGCGTCAGACGCGCGGGGGCGGGGCGAGTGCGGCGGGGGGTATAAGTAGAGGGTGCAGGAGGCGGTGCTTCCCCTTCTCCCCGGCGGTTAGTGCTGAGAGTGCGGAGTGTGTGCTCCGGGCTCGGAACACACATTTATTATTAAAAAAATCCAAAAAAAATCTAAAAAAATCTTTTAAAAAACCCAAAAAAAATTTACAAAAAATCCGCGTCTCCCCCGCCGGAGACTTTTATTTTTTTTTCTTCCTCTTTTATAAAATAACCCGGTGAAGCAGCCGAGACCGACCCGCCCGCCCGCCCGCGGCCCCGCAGCAGCTCCAAGAAGGAACCAAGAGACCGAGGCCTTCCCGCTGCCCGGACCCGACACCGCCACCGCCACCCTTGCTTCCCAGCCGGCAGCCAGCAGCCAGCAGCCAGCAGCCAGCAGCCAGCGGCAGCCGATCGACCCCGTTCTGCGGCCGTTGAGTAGTTTTCGATTCCGGTTGATTTTTGTCCCTCTGCGCTTGCCCCCGCTCCCCTCCCCCCGGCTCCGGCCCCCGGCCCCAGCACTCGCTCTCCTCCTCTCACGGAAAGGTCGCGGCCTGTGGCCCTGCGGGCAGCCGTGCCGAGATGAACCCCAGCGCCCCCAGCTACCCCATGGCCTCGCTCTACGTGGGGGACCTACACCCCGACGTGACCGAGGCGATGCTCTACGAGAAGTTCAGCCCGGCCGGGCCCATCCTCTCCATCCGGGTCTGCAGGGACATGATCACCCGCCGCTCCTTGGGCTACGCGTATGTGAACTTCCAGCAACCGGCGGACGGTGAGAGCCGGGCCCGGCGGGGTGGCGGGCGGGCGGCCATGAGGCGCAGGCGGCGGCGGGCGGGCTAGGCCGGCGGGCCCGGGGGAGGGGACGGGCGGGCATGTCACCCCCTGAGGGCCGGCGGGGAGAGGCTTGGGCGCCGGGACCCCCGCTTCCCGTGCCCGCGGGGACCCGCGCTGCCGGCAGCCGCACGCCTGGCCACTTCCTCCTTTGCGACCATTTTCTCGGCCTCAGCCGCTCTCAAACTTTAGGGTGATGACGCGCCGGGAGGGTTGGTCAGATTGGGTTCTTCCACCGCTCTCCCGCCAGTAGCCGCGGGCTTCTGGGGCGTCGGGAGCCGAGCCCCCTTCTCTGGTAATAGGTGGAGGCGCTCCCACCACCCCGGGCTCCTGCCGGCGCCCCAGGACGCGGAGGAAGTGCGATTCGGTGCTCAAAAAATACCACGTGTTGAACCCTGTAACCTCACAGGCCCGAGGCCTGTCTCTGCTACTGGCCCAATCGCCTGGGGGAGCCACAGGGCCTTAGGATAAAGTTAATTTGGTGATGTGGTGGTCCTCAGGTTTCTGATTCCATTCTTAATAACTTGTCAGTAACCGATGGCTCTAGAAACGTAGATTACCGATGAGAAGCGCATTTGGGGTTTTCCCCGAGTTCAGGCATTTCTCACTAATACTAACAGCAGGTTGGTGGGAGCAGAGGGTGTGGAGGATGACCCTTTGGAAATGCACTGTTTTCTCAGGCATTGTAGGTTATTTGAGGTTTTTTTTATTCAAATTAGATTTGTAATACTGGTAATACAGAATGTTTCTTCCCTTCTGAAATAGTTCTGTGCTTTCGAGAAGACCCCCCCCCCAAATGTAATCAAATTTTGGCTGTAAACTTCGAGTGTAGTGTGGACTGGACCATTATACTTCTTGGCCTTCAGTAGTAAAGGTTTCTTTATTTTTTAAAGTGGTCTGAATATCCGTATGTCATGGGTAATTGAACAAAATAACAGTACTAATTCACGGAGGAAAAAATGTGGCTAAAACTTATCTTTTTATTTTGAAGTTAAACAGTTCACAAAACAAAATTTGGCAAACAGATTAAGATAGTGGCATGATGAGTTCCCAGGATTTTCTTTATATTTGGATCAGTTAACTTCCAAAAGTCAGATTCACTCAATTTTATGGCCCAGTTTTGCTTTTATCCCCTCAAGCTGCTTGAAAACATGTCAGCTAATATGGAATATAAGGAATTTACTTTTAAATTTTTAATTAAATTAACTCAATAGGACTGGAAGTTATTTAATGATCAGCTTTTTGCTAGGTGAAGTTACTGTCACGATTTGGGTAGACATACTACTATTGAGTGACACAGCCAGAAGTTGTAAAACTGCACTGCAGGTTTCCTGCCCTTTTGCTCCGTAAGCAGTGGCTCCAAATGTCAGTCCATAACAATTTTTCCAAACTCTGGACAAGATTTACCGCTGAATGAATAGATTAGGGAAGATAACTTTGGGGCAGGTAATCACAATCTAAAGTTAACAGAGAACACTTGAACAAATTCGAAAGACTATAAAATGTAACTTTTGGAAGTGGCTGTTATTCTTTCCAAGCTTAACAATTTTAAAACAAACCCAATTTTTAAAATATCTTGTGATTTGAAAAGTTGAACTTCAGGTTACCATGGTTACAGTACACTGTATGTATTCTCAGTCTATACCAGTGGGCCTGTACTGTAACCGCTCAAAAGAAGATAGCATTTGTTCATCTTACATTTGTTTGGTTTCTATATGTACAAATTACCGTTTTTCCAAATATTTTTTCAGTGGTTTTCTCTTTTCCTATTTACTGCAACATCGATGGGCTGTTAGGATAGCTTCTGAAAGTGACCAGTTTCCAATTAACAGGAAGAGGTGACTCATTCAAAAGACGCTTAAGCAAAGTCAGCTAAAAAACCTAGGGGAGCTGAGTAGGTGTGGTCAATTGATAATGAGCTGACAGCTGATTGTCACTATCTTCTAGAAACTGGAGCTTTCATTTATAAAAAGAAGTGGCCGGAAAATTTGTCCTCTCAATAAATTTACAGTTATATTGGATGGAATTTGTGAGAATTGGTGTTTCAGAACTTCAAATGGACTATGTTTTTTCCCTCTTGAGGACTAATGTTTTTTACTTAAGAATATATTTCTCTATGAAAAGTCTCAGTTTATTTAATAAATGCCTCATGGTAGAGATGCACTTAATTCAGTATTTCATAGACTCTGAAATCAGGGTTGATTCTGAAATTTTTCTAGCACTATGCAGAAATAATAGATTAAATGATCAGTTAACTAAATCAATGACTGAAGATAAAATTGATTTAATATGTCAAGAAAGTTTAATGAGTGAATTGCGAATCTTACAGACCTGGCATTAAAAATTCCGTATTCATTATATAGCTAAGTTTGCCAACCTCACATTAGTTTTTGAGGGGCTAATTCAAATCTTAATCTGAACAGATATAACTTTTTTTTTTTTAAACATAGTAATACGAAGTTTGTGCCATGAGTCCCTGAAATCACCCAGCTCCCCAAATCCAGGGACTTTATTATTATTTTTTTAATGGACTGATTTTTGTATAATATTGGCTGTGGTAAGCAAAGAAAAGGCCGATTTTGACAAGAAGTAAAGGAAGAAGTTAAAATATTTGAAAAAACTAAAAGCTTTTAAGTCTGGGTAATTTATAGTTATCTAATATTTTTTATATTGTTCATTAAGCAGATTGTATGTGAAGGGATATCTTGGTTTTATGTTGAACCAAAAGGGGATTTTAAATTTATGGTAGTTAATGGAAAAAATGTTTCAGAAATACGTTGGTGATATGTCATCTGTTAAGATGGGAAATTAGGGGTTTCTGATAATTGTCTTCTTCTTTAGCGTTATACAATTTAAATCTAGACTAGTGTGAGGTGTAAGGCCCAGCAATCTTGAAATTTAGATAGGGAGAGAGGGGCCATTCCCGACTACTTTCCCCATAATAATTTATATAATTCTTAGTGGTCTAGAAATGTTTTGAAGTAATACTCTGAACATGTCTTTTCACAGCGGAGCGTGCTTTGGACACCATGAATTTTGATGTTATAAAGGGCAAGCCAGTACGCATCATGTGGTCTCAGCGTGATCCATCACTTCGCAAAAGTGGAGTGGGCAACATATTCATTAAAAATTTGGACAAATCCATTGATAATAAAGCACTGTATGATACATTTTCTGCTTTTGGTAACATCCTTTCATGTAAGGTAAGCAAAAATGTGACAGGTAAACATAGTGTTTTACCTTCTTGTAGTTTATTCCTTAAAAGAGTAACCATGCTATCTGTTAATGGGTAGCTTTATTTCCCAAATACCCATGCTAGGAGGCCTACAAGTTCTTTCTGAACACTGGAAAAAATGCCAAATCAATAGCAAGTAATGAAAAATTGGTATCTGTTTTTCCCTAGGTGGTTTGTGATGAAAATGGCTCCAAAGGTTATGGATTTGTACATTTTGAGACACAGGAAGCAGCTGAAAGAGCTATTGAAAAAATGAATGGGATGCTACTAAATGATCGCAAAGTGTAAGTATAAATAGTTAATCATGTTTGAGATCTGTTTTTAATAGTCAATTCATTTTACAAGTTAATACATTTGTGCTCTTAAAGAGATTCAACTGGAGTGAAAATAAGAACCACATCTTGGTAGATTTTATCATTGTGTTTTTTCCTTGTTTGTTGTGACAAATGAATAACAGTGAATTATTGTAATTAACTGGTCGACATTCAAGTCAGAAAGCAAAAGAAGATAGGTATACTGAGATACAAAGCTTTTTCAGAATAAGTGCATAGTTGAAAAACTAGGAATCCAGACAGAAACTTAATTCCTAAGGTAGTCATTGACCTGTTTTACATTTTGAGGAAACTGAGTTTAAAATAATTTGCCTGTATTTACCTGTTGGTTCAACAGGTAAGCTGGGATACAAACCCAGTGGTCTAAATTCAGAGTCTAAGTTGGCTTTTTACTTGGCTATACTACTACAGTTTATTGATGGGAGTAGTTGTTCTTTTACCTTTTCACCTTTCTTCACCCATTTAAAGGTAAAGTAGAATTAAACCAGCAATCTTTATAATTAATCTTTCCTGAGATAAACTTGTTTTTAAAAGTTGGCAGACTTTTTATATAATGGCACTGATAAAACCTCTGAGACTATTCTGCTGCAGGTTATAAAACTGCAGATTATATGAGCCCAAAGAAGTAACATCTCGTTTTTTATTGTTCGTGCCAGTGGTTTTTGTTTAATTATCTGAGCAAATTCAGCCGTAAGGTCATCTTATAAATGAGCTGAGTTCATGTTGCTGTGTAAACTGCAGTGATGTCTTACAAATTGGGCTTAGTTCTAACAGCTCCACTGCATCACTCTTAAGGTGTGGTTCCTATAAATCACTTCATGAAGTGCTGTGGTCATTCTGTACATGAAGAAATTGTTAGGTACATGGTGTTACCTATTTAAATTTTGTGTCACTACATGATTAAGGAAAGACTGTAATGTAAAAAGAACCCGTATGTCTAAGAAACCAGCAGTTCCTCAGTGCAAACAATGTTTACAAAGGCTAGTTGTTAGAATCCTTATTTTTTTGAAATTGCACATTTTTAAATAAGAGACATATTTAGCATCATTAGTATTAGAAGATGAAACTATCTTAACAGTTTGCCTGTTAACATGCTTGGGGGCAGGGGAAGAATGTCCAGTAATGGTGGGGGTCTAGATTAAATAAAGACTTAATTTATTGCTGTTTTGAGTATAAAATGGAAAAGTCTGTGTATATATAAACTTAAGGTCATTTATATGCCTTTTGAACTACCATGATTTCTGCAACTCTATCATAAGAACATATAACAGAAAGGCTCATTAAGCTCCAGCATTATTAACAAAAAGCATGAAGTTGTGATACCCACAGTGGAAAATTATGTTCCTGTTGAGAATGTTCCTAAGGCTAATAGCTTGGAGAAGCACCACAATATGGGTGGGGTGGGGAAGGTTAAGGAAAAGACCTAGGGAAAATCCGTCACGATTTGGGTGGTATCATGGAAGATGGTTTTTTACTTTATTTTACAATAGTCTTAAATGACATGTACTACTATTACATTAGGGGAAAACTAAAATTTTAAAACATTTAGTTGATAATGCTGCAAAGAAAATTTGCCAAGCTGTTATGTGTTAGAGTACAGAATTCAGAAGTTTAAATTTCTATTTTAGGAGAGCACAAACAATGTGCAAGGACCACTTTGAAATAGCAACGATAAAAGTTTTTTCTCTGGCATGGTTCATGTGTTACTCCCACTCATTTATATTGATAGGCATGATCTCTTTAACCCTGGGTTAGCTAGAAGGAAGGGAGGGAAGTGTGTATGAAGAAAAATGCTTCCTTTTTTCTTATAGTTAAGAAGTTTGTTCTTATTTTATGCTTCCATTTTTTTCACTTAAGGCACTTGTTTTTAGTGTGCTCTTTATTCGAGATTCTGAAATTAACAGTAACAATTACAAAATCAACCATCAGCCTTAATTAATCTGAACTTAATAAAATAGAACCTAATTTTATAGTCCTTACATATTTTATTAGATTTGTTGGACGATTTAAGTCTCGTAAAGAACGAGAAGCAGAACTCGGAGCTAGGGCAAAAGAGTTCACCAATGTTTACATCAAGAATTTTGGAGAAGATATGGATGATGAGCGCCTTAAGGATCTCTTTGGCAAGTTTGGTAATGTGTCTGAATTAAATTTTTACACTCAAAGTTCTGAGTAATTGCTCAACATTAGTTTTGGCTAATACTTTATTCTAAAGTGAATGAAATGAAACTTAATATGGTACTTAAAAATAATTGTCGTTATCTGGATTAAACTACTGATAGTCCATTATACTACAAAGTAGTATATAAATAAAGGTTAATAGTGTTGTATTAGCACAGTAAGGTGTGACTGCCTAATTGGAACAGATTTTAAAAGGTTATGCTACAGTAAGAAATTGTGCTGGAATTCTGCACGTACAGATCCCATCTCATCAGAGGCATGCACATGATAACCGCCAACTTAGGGTGGAATGCAGTCTTTAGTTATGGGACAGGAAAGCTGGCCAGCTTTAGGATATTTGGCCAGTCCTATTAAAAGCCTCATGTTTGAGCAATTTGAAACGATGACATTCAAAGACAAAGCCAGAGATCCTGATTCCCGTGATATCTCCTTGGGATGGCCTTCTGAATCCATGGGATCTTAATTTGTTCCTTGAATTTCAAATTAACTTGATTAAATTTTAAATCTGTAAAGTGTAACCAGCCTCACTTTAGATAGTTGTAACTGTGATCAGAAGATGAACTGTAAATTGAACGCTTTTGCAGGTGATTTGCTTGTCCCTTATCATTTGTTGATCTAATAAGTTCAGCAGGTGGCTTTTTTTTTTTTTTGAGCACCTCAAATGATACAGAATTAGGAAATTAATACTTTCTTATTGCTGATCTAGTAGGCCACATTGAACCCTCTACTCCTTTGAGCAAAAAACTTGTCCTTTTGACAAAGATTGTGTCTTGCATCTTACTCCAAATTCTCTTTAGTGACTGGTTTTGTATATTTCATCGCCTTTTTTAATTAGAAGCTGTTGCTGAAGTTGAATACTGTTTACCAGTTACCCCAAATGAATAATGTTAAGTGAGGTGACCAATATGTAAATTTGTCAAATATTTTCTTGGCTATTTGTCTCATAGAGATTGGAAGTACAGCTTAGGACCAGAGGTACATTCAAAAGAAACAATCTACCTATGCCCATACATCTTCCATATTTTCTATAATCAAATGTGATTTTAAATCTTTTCTGGCCCCACCTGCCTGAGATAATACCCACCTCAGTTACATGTCTTTTTCACTTGTGAGAACTGGGGCCACACGTCTCCAAATATGTGCTACTTCCTCAGAGTGATACTGTGTCTTTCCACGGGTCAAATCCTGTATTCCCTCGTCTCTCAGTTGAAAATCAAGTGGGCCAAAGGTTAAGAAAATCTTATTTCTTAATTCTGATGTCAGGAAATAAAATTGTTGGCCAATAAAAGGCAAATCTGGTTTGAACTATGAATAAAATCTCATATTTAACACTCATCTAAAACATATACCTCCTTAAATGGAGGGAGGGCTGTTTTAGGGAATAGAGTATTTAGCTTCTTAGTAGAAATACAAGGTCTTTGAAGAGACTTTTGTAATTTTTATTTTTTTCATGACTTTGTGTTGAAATTTGAAATGTATAAATGTTGTGTGGAATATGTTTGAATTATTTAAAAAATTTTTTTAGGACCTGCCTTAAGTGTGAAAGTAATGACTGATGAAAGTGGAAAATCCAAAGGTTTTGGATTTGTAAGCTTCGAAAGGCATGAAGATGCACAGAAAGTAAGACTCAAATATACTAACTAAAGATAGTATGGATTTCATGTATTTTATAATAAGAAGGGAGATCATAGAAGGTTTCCTTGCTCTCGTACGGAAATGTACATGCATTACATTGGCTATTTTACATGTATTGTTTTGAATTCCTTGAATTTTTTGTAT
This sequence comes from Mustela nivalis, assembly GCF_964662115.1. Lineage (NCBI taxonomy): Eukaryota > Metazoa > Chordata > Mammalia > Carnivora > Mustelidae > Mustela > Mustela nivalis. The sequence continues at coordinate 35,654,746 of NC_139021.1, forward strand.
TAGTTTTGAGGGTATAAATTGGGAACCTATATTCCCAAAACATTGAAGCCCAGTTACTGTGATGGGCCCACTTGAGCATGCGTAACTTGAAAATTTTTCTTGATTGTTAAAGCAGTGAACTTCTCTATTGCAAGTTAGTAATTAAAATTTCTGTGATTTCTTTAAGGCTGTGGATGAGATGAATGGAAAGGAGCTCAATGGAAAACAAATATACGTTGGTCGAGCTCAGAAAAAAGTGGAACGGCAGACGGAACTTAAGCGCAAATTTGAACAGATGAAGCAAGATAGGATCACCAGATACCAGGTTCATTTTTAATTGACAAGCAAAATAAGACAGGGATGAGGAAACCTATTTTACATTCATTTCAGTGAGGGGGAAAGGAGAAGAAACATGGGATAAAATACTAGGAAGTGTGCTTGAGTTCCACTGTGGTTTTCTTTTTCCTTTTTCGATAGTTTGTTTTTTTGCCTTTTAGGGTGTTAACCTTTATGTGAAAAATCTTGATGATGGTATTGATGACGAACGTCTCCGGAAAGAGTTTTCTCCTTTTGGTACAATCACTAGTGCAAAGGTAAACTTACATACTTTAAAATTTGGGGACAATCCATGCATGTTGGTAATATGTATGTAAGTTTCACATTTATACGCCTGAGTGTTTTTCTTATTTCATAAATGAAGAGTCACATCGGGGTTTTTGTTGTTGTTGTTTTCCAAAAAGTCCGTCCTTTTTTTCTTCTTTTCTGGAAATCAGGTTTTTGCCTCATCGCTTCACAGACCTTCAAATTTGAAATAGATGTAGTAGCCTTGATGGTTTATTTTTGTAGGGTCAAGTTCTGAATTCTTCCCGAGGTTGCATTCGTTGACCATAGCGATTGACCCTCACATAATATGCATTGTGCTATTCCGTTTAACTGGTTATTTTTCTGGTTAAAGTGGCAACTTATTAGGGAACTATAATTGTTATCAGGCAAAATTTATATTCGCTTACACAGTTCATTCTGGGTAGTCAAACTTTAAGTCCCCTAGTAAAGGTAGATTTTCTTCCACTCAAAATCAGAAATGAAGAATTTCTATTCTGAATTCTGGGAATTTGATTTAATTAAGAACCTCTGTTCCAGGTGTTTTTTCTGATGTCCATGGTCCCAAGAATTTCTCTGTATGTAAAGTTTTGTGCATATGTATTTTGGGATATGGGAGGAGTGTCTAAAACTTTAGTCAGATTCTCAAGAGTTCAGGAAACATTAAAATTCAGTGCTCTGGAATGGCCTCGTGGCTGATCTTCCTAACTCAACTTCTCCTGTTAACTTCATTGATCAAGGGAGCTTCTATGATAGGAAATGATAGAGCCATACTAGATGAATACAAATAAAAATGAAGAGATGGAGTTGTCTTGCATTTTAGCCTGTGCTTTTGAGTACTTGGAGTGTGCTAGAATCCACTTCTGGGTATCTTTACCCTTTGTATGTTCCCTGAAAGTTGTTGAAGTTGAATATTATGCATGTTTTTAAAGTCCTTTATCGATCATAATATCACTCGGTGGCAGAGATGTGAAAATTTGGCAAGTTTATTCTGGAGGAGGAGCTCATGTGTTAATGCTTTTGCTAAAAAAATAAAAATAAAGCAGAAAGGTAAAAAGGGAAAAGTGATTTCCTCCCTCCATCCTATTTGGGTGTCCCTCCCAGATAATCTTCATGTTTGTCCAAATAGTTTTTGTAGATTTATAAACAATAATTTAGAAGACCAGGATGGTACTATACAGATTCTAGGACATGCAATTTCACTTAACAGGTCTGGATAGATATTTGCATATTCATTTCAGGGGTTTTTTTCCCCCTCTAAGAGCTGCATATTCATTGTATAGATATACCATAACTTATTTTACTGTACGTACATTGATAAACATTTGGGTTGCTTTGTGTGTTTCCACTGTTAGACCCACCATTGTAATAAACATGTATCTTTACAAAAATGTCAGTATTTCTAAAGTTCCAGAATTAAAATACCAAGTTAGTTGAGTATATTTAAAATTGATACAACCAACTTGTCCCAAAAGGTTAGACACATTCCTACTAGTCTTGTCCATTTAGTAGATATTACATCTTTTCCATTAGTGACATGCCTTTCATATGTTGAGTTTTCCCTGTTTGCAATTTTTATATTAGATTGGTTGTTTTTTTATTGATTAGAATTTTCTGTCAGCCCTTTGTTTTATATTGCAGATACTTTCTCCCAGTCTTTAACTTAGGACTTCGGGGGTTTTTTCATCTTTCCTCATATTTTTGCATTTTATATTCAGATGTAGAATCTTTGGCAGTTTGATTTTTCAGTGTGCTATAAATAAGAGATGTGGCTTAATTCTTCTAGGTTATCTCAATGTACCATACACATACTATATAATGCAAAGTCCATTTTTTCTTTGTTATTTTAAAATGTTAACTTTAATGCAATAAATTCCCATAACTGCATGGGTGTGTCTCAGGGTCTTGTTCTAGGTACTCAGATGTATAGCATAATGACTTGATGTTGGTGTTGTAGATGTTGTCAGATGATCATAATCTAGTTTAATATCCATCACTGTGCATAGTTAACAAAATTTATTTTCCTTGTGACGAGAACTTGAAAGATCTACTTTTCAGGAATTTTCAGATATGTAGTACAGTAGTCTAATCTCCATGCTGTACCTTAATTGCATTCCCAGGACTTAACTTGTAGCTGGGAATTTGTACCTTTTTAAAAACTCGATTTCCCCTACCCACTTTCCTCTGCCTTCAGCAACCATGAGGTCAGGTTTTTATGTTGTTGTTGTCTGGTTGGGTTTTGGTGTTTTGTTTTGATTCCACATGCAAGTGAGGTCACTGGACTGTTTCATTGCTATTCTGTTTGTACCTGTGCTACACCATACCAGTGAATATAGATAGCTTAGAAAATGCTTATGTGTATTGCCCGGCTAGTGAGGAGTTCTTTGCACCGCCTCATTGCGCCTTTAGAAGATCTTTTTAAGTGTTTGGAAGCTTATTTATGGCCCTTTTGGTCTTGAATGTGAAATTTTTATTTTGAAATGTGGATATTCTGAAATTCAGCTGCTCCCCCTTCCCCACCAAAGAATAGTAAAGCATCTTGTCAACTTGCATTGCTAAGTCAAATTTTAATTTTAGTAGGCCTTAATTGGATCATTCAGATACTTAAACCTTAATATTCTGTTGACAGATCTAAAATCTGAGCACATTTGCTGTCTTACCTCTACCTGTCTACTTTATCTTGCTTGGCTGAGATAATGCATGTGCATAGCTTGCCCTTAATATTGAGGTATTGAGGAAAAATTGTGAAAAAAATGAAAGCATTAACAGTGTTTGCTTATTTGAGTCAGTAGCTATAATTATAATGTAATGCCTTCAGAGCCACATTCTATCATTGAATTAACTTTTTTTTTTTTTTTTGTCTTTTAATAGGTTATGATGGAGGGTGGTCGCAGCAAAGGGTTTGGTTTTGTATGTTTCTCCTCCCCAGAAGAAGCCACAAAAGCAGTTACAGAAATGAACGGTAGAATTGTGGCCACCAAGCCATTGTATGTAGCTTTAGCTCAGCGCAAAGAAGAGCGCCAGGCTCACCTCACTAACCAGTATATGCAGAGAATGGCAAGTGTAAGAGCTGTGCCCAATCCTGTAATCAACCCCTACCAGCCAGCACCTCCTTCAGGTTACTTCATGGCAGCTATCCCACAGGTATGTTTCAGAAGAGAATAAAAACCTTACGCAGGTTTTCAGATTTGGTCATTTTTTGTTGTCTGTGTCTTACAGTAGACCTAAGATTAAAACATTTGAATTATGATTAAATTTGAAAAAACTGTGTAAGAGTATAAGGACTTGGCTGAATGTTTTGAGACCATAGAGCTAGCTGCATTATTGCTTTTCTTCACCTGATACATGGTTTGCTCTCTACAGACTCAGAACCGTGCTGCATACTATCCTCCTAGCCAAATTGCTCAACTAAGACCAAGTCCTCGCTGGACTGCTCAGGGTGCCAGACCTCATCGTAAGCCTTTTGTTTTTAATTAAGGTTGTGAATTATTTGGACTAAAAATGTACTGGATAAATTAGCTATATTTCAGCAGTATATTGTTGATTTTCATAATTTAGGGTTGTGGGTGTTCATTTTGAGGATCCTAGTATTTTTTAAGAAGAATCCTAAAATGCCTCATCCTTCCTATCTTACTGACAGAGTAATTTCTTTGCTGGTTAGATTTTATGATATAGTTGGGAATGGATCCAACTTTTAACTTCATATTTGGATAGGTAGTAATTTTTAAAAAATCTTGTTCCGTGTGTGAGGATCAGAGTCCTGGCCTTTTGCACCTTACCTTGTGGCCCCATGCTATATCGTAGTAGCACTTGCAACCAGGTTTGTGTACCATGTTCAGATAGTAATAAGTCCTTGTTCTTCTGAATGAATGTTTCATGTTTCATTCTCTGATCTGGGAATTCTAGGAAAATGGCAGGTGAGAGACTAAGCTTTAAGATACTATTTGCATTTAGTCACTTTGGTTTTTTTGTTCAAACCTCAGCCCTAACAAAGCATTGAACACTTCCAGTGGGTTTTTTCCCAGGTAATGTGTGTTTTTGTGTTTTTCAATGTAGCATTCCAAAATATGCCCGGTGCTATCCGCCCAGCCGCTCCTAGACCACCATTTAGTACTATGAGACCAGCTTCTTCACAGGTTCCGCGAGTCATGTCAACACAGCGTGTTGGTAAGTCTTAAAATACTTTCTGTAAAAATTGATTGCCAGTTTGAAAAAATCCCAATAAAAGTATGCAACCACATGTTTGTTTTTAGCTAACACATCAACACAGACAATGGGTCCACGTCCCGCAGCTGCCGCTGCCGCAGCTACTCCTGCTGTCCGCACCGTTCCGCAGTATAAGTACGCTGCAGGAGTCCGCAATCCTCAGCAACATCTTAATGCACAGCCACAAGTTACCATGCAGCAGGTAGGACTTACTCTTTATAAAGATGGCAGGCCTTGGTTGCAGTTAAAGAAGCTAAAAAGACAATTATGAGAGTTTAAGCTATCTAGAACATTCTGCTCATTGACGTCCCATTTATTGTACATAAAAGCGTCTGTGGGAATTAGACAAAGCACACAAGGACGCCTAACTGACTGAACCACCCAGGCACCCCTACTTCTGTACTTTAAACTTAGAGAAAAATTCCCGTTTTTTTCTAGCCTGCTGTTCATGTACAAGGTCAGGAGCCTTTGACTGCTTCCATGTTGGCATCTGCCCCTCCTCAAGAGCAAAAGCAAATGTTGGGTAAGTGCCTTTGTCCTACCTAGTCAGTTATAGAGCAAGACTGACTACAAAATGGGGAAGATACTTCGCTGTCATTTTTTAGTGCAAAGGCAGGTCTCAGGTTCCAGGATTGGTCTGAATTGACATGTCTGCTAAGCATGTTAATAGTGTTCCCGGCTTTTAATGAAATACTTTGCTTTTGATGACTAGAATAATAGGGCATTATTTGCCATGGATCCCACCACAGTTTTGGAAGAGGGAATTTGAAGTAAATGAAAAACTTCAAGCACAGAATTAACAGCTTCGTTGCCTTGTGGTAGATCTTAATTGGTTTTTAACTATTAGAATGGTGGGTTTGGGCTTAGCATCTACATGTTATGTACAAAAGTGAGGTTCTTGAATCCAGTGTTAATCACGGTGGCTGCCTTTACACTTCTGACTGAAGGAATTTGTGTATGTTTTTGATCCTAGGTGAACGGCTCTTTCCTCTAATTCAAGCCATGCACCCTACTCTTGCTGGTAAAATCACTGGCATGTTGTTGGAGATCGATAATTCAGAACTTCTTCATATGCTTGAGTCTCCAGAGTCTCTCCGTTCTAAAGTAATTTAAATTTGTCACTTACCTAACAGCCACTTATACTATGTATTCCAGTACTTTTCATAGAAACTTGAACATCACTGAGTGCTTTATATAAAGTCATGTGCAGTTCTAAGTTTTAGAAATCTCAGGTGTAAATTTATCACCACGGTGCTTTTATCCCCATTTTGTAATATATGTGGGGAAACAAGCAATTGAGGGTCAGAAATTGACCCTCTGTTCACACAGCTGGTCAAGGACAGAGCTTAGTTTGAGCTCCAGTCAGTTTACCTCCAGCATCAGTGCTGTCTTAGCTGTGCTGCTGCTTTAGTGAAGAAAGAGGTTTGCCATTGTTTCTCAACTTTGGGGGGAGTTAAGGTGACAAGAGAGTAAGAAGTAAATGCAAGAGAGTTCATAATTGTAGAATAGTGCTGGAACGGAACCCAAAAGGATATGGCTACAGTTGAAATGGGTTTTTTTGAAAGTGGTTCTTGCTACTTGAATCTAGGGAAAGGACTTTAGTTTGCCTTTTTTGGACATTTATATGTTGTGAATTCGAAATTCTTCTAGTTACTCCTTTTCAGAGCCATGTTTGTTCTTTTTTTAGGTTGATGAAGCTGTAGCTGTACTACAAGCCCACCAAGCTAAAGAGGCTGCCCAGAAAGCAGTTAACAGTGCCACTGGTGTTCCAACTGTTTAAAGTGAGCATTCCTTCCTGGGTTTATTGGTTTAAGCTTGTTTTTTATCAGTTTGAGCATATTTTACAAGAAATCATTTTACCATTAATCCAAATGTATTGCTAATTTTTCAAAGAGAAGTAGAAATAGAAATTAAAGGAAATTTTACCTGTTAGCCTGGTATTGACTTGAATTTTGAAATCCAAGCACTTTTAAACGTTTTAGGTTATAATTTGTGTAAGTGGGCTTGGCTGTTTGTGTACTTACTCTCCAAGGACTTTCATAGCTTCTACCTTTCCTTGGGGTGCAGTACTAACAGTTGCCCGGGGCCTGCACTCTTCTTGCCCTTCATTACTTCCAAGAAATGGGGTAAGGTAGCAGCATAGCCCAGACCAGAGATTGCCAGAGCTTTTCTGTAAAGGACCAGATAGGAAATATTTTAGGATTTGTGGGCCATGATGTCTATGTTGTAATTACTGTAGTTTTAGGATGAAAGGACTCCTAGACATTACATAAACGAATAGTCGCGTCTGTGTACCAGTGAAACTACAGAAACAGGCTGCAGACTGAATTTGGCCACGGGCTTTAAATTCACTACTGACAAGTGCCAGGATTGGTCATCTTGTTTTGTTGTTGGTACTTGGCCAGTTGCGTCTATACATTTTAAATTTGCACAGTGTTACGTTTGATACATTTAATATAATATGATTGCCAGTATAGCAATAACTAGTAGTTCTATTGCTCATTATTTTTAGCAGAATTATAAAGTGCTAGCCTCTTAGCAAGTTTGATGATTACATTTTTTTCTCCCTGCATTCACAGATTGATCAGGGACCACGAAAAGAAACTCGTGCTTCACCGAAGAAAAATATCTAAACATCGAAAAACTTAAACATTATGAAAAAAAACATTGCAAAATATAAAATAAATAAAAAAAGGAAAGGAAACTTTGAACCTTATGTACCGAGCAAATGCCAGGTCTAGCAAACATAATGCTAGTCCTAGATTACTTATTGATTTAAAAACAACAAAAAACCACAAAAAAATAGTAAAATATAAAAACAAATTAATGTTTTATAGACCCTGGGAAAAAGAGTTTTCAGCAAAGTACAAAAATTTAAAGCATTCCTTTCTTTAATTTTGTAATTCTTTACTGTGGAATAGCTCAGAATGTCACTTCTGTTTTAAATAACAGAATTGATAACTGAGCAAGGAAACGTAATTTGGATTATAAAATTCTTGCTTTAATAAAAATTCCTTAAACAGTGCAGTGTTGTTTCATTTCTCGTTGTAATTGGTTTTCCACAAATCGGTGATAAGCTGGAATTGGCAGAAGAACCTCTTCATGATAAAGGTGATGTTAAGTTCAAGGATATCATAGTTTTATGGAAAAAGGGGCACAAGAATTTATCCAGTTTTATGAATTTAGATTTCCATGTGAATTCTTGAACCAAGGCATATTTGTGTTGTTTAATATTTTTTGAAATGATGCCAGTTTGACTATATTAAGGTTTCTTAGCTGGAAGTTAATTAGCTTAAACCTTCATTATATGGTGTGAAACAGTAACAGCAGTGAGTCCTAAAGTTAGGATTAGTTTTAATCCTTATTCTTGAAAAGATCTTTAATTTGATAGGAAATGAAGTCACAATCATCAACTAATAACCTTGTCCCCTAAAATACTTGTGAAAAAGTATGTGGGGCTTCTCCATCTAGAAGACGGATTTAGAAGATGCGGGCCAGGGTCCAGTCACCTAAATAAAAATCCTTGGTAGTCTGAATACATTGTTGAGAGAATAGCCTAGTTTTAATTTCTGTTCCATCCTCCACGTATACTACTAGCAAAGTTAAGTTTTCTGGGTTGTACATCTGATTATCTAAGACCAGGCTAAAATAATTTCAACACAAACTTCAGGAGCAAATAATCCAGAAAAGACCATGACTATGACAGTGTTATCCTCTGCATAATGAAGCTTTAATCTCTGCTTCTCTTGAAACTCCAGGTGCACATGTTAACCCCCACCTACCACAATGGCTTAAATATGTATTTTGTCTAACCGTAGACTTACCCTCTTACAGGCTGACCGAACACATAGATGAAAACAATTTCTCTTAGTCACAATGCTTTAAGGCAGAAAAGTATATACCATTTGATCTAAAGTAGCAGATAGGATTTGCATAGAGAATAGGTTTCTATACCCTGCATAGTTGGGATTTCTTTTGTGAGACTACCTGTCACTCCCATCTGTTCTTGAAAGGTCTTTATTAGATGTAGCAAATTTTCCATACTATTGAGAGGAACCAACAAAAGTGTAAAGTATTTAGACCTTTGTGATCTGCTTGTAGGAATCAAGAAAAAAATCTACATTTGGTTATTTGATGATATATTTGCAAATTCATCTACTCACCAGAAGTTAACTTACAGCCCAGAAGTCTATTTCCTTGCCTTTACAGTCATTTGCCAACATGGCACAGAAAATCGGAGTTGAAACACATTCCCAGCTGAAGTTGAATAAACAAGTATCCTTTGTGAGGTTTATCGAGCTAGGGCCATGTTCTTGACATTTCTGTGCTTGTTGGTGATTGTGCTGTTGAAATCATTCCTAAGCATAACGTGTAGGTGCTGTCTGGTGTCCCTAGGTTCAGGAAGGTAGATGAGCTCATTCAGGCATAAGTTCTAGAGCTGTTGGCTGAGTTCAAGGTTAACTATGTATTAAGTAAGGTGTCTTTAAACAGGAACACATGAAGCAAGGATATATTGATGGAAATGGGGCTGGCTTACAGGTACCTGTTTCCCCCAGGAGCAATGATTCAATATTTGCCAATACATTGTTAGTAAGACTTCATAGAACATAATAACAGCCACAGTTAATGAAGGCTGGTTGTATCTCCTAGAAAGAGCTTATAACCTACAATGGTTTATTTTGAAGTGCCTAATTTAATGTGTGATTTGAAGTGAAGCAGAATAAGATGACTAGCGTGCTCCTGCACATCTTTCTAAAGCCTGTTGGGGCTTTGGAAATTTTCAGACAAATTGATAGGTGGCATTTTTCTCTGGATACTAGGTGTACAATCTAGGCTAACCAGAAACTTTAACCTAGAATCTTCATTTTCTTCACTTAAGCATGTACCTGAAGCCTTACATGGGTAAAATAAGCGAAGGTAATGTATCTCATTTTAATGCATGCCATCTTTGAGTCTATTTCTTACCCTCCCATCGAAGTAATGGATCCCATGTGGGTGACACTGTAAAGAGTACTTAGAAATTTTCTTAATCTTTTGATGTAAAACCCTGGTCCCAGATTATTTGCAGTGAGTAAATGACTTTGAAGAGGACCTGGATACTTGGGTTTAATGAGTGCATTCTCCCTATAAAACAGTTCTCATGGGAACGAAGTGAATCAGAAGTTTGGTTGAAGTTGGAACAAGCAAAACGGGTGGTTAGATCAATGCACTGGCCAATGTCATCAGTGCACACCACTTTGCTAGGAGACCAGATGGTCATGAGGACATCTGAGTCTGCTGAACAGGACAGCCACCCCTTTGGACAATGCCAAGGCTACACTGGATTTCTGTTGCCCTTTTTCTGGGCTTCATATGGACTCTTCTATAAACATATCTTCTTCAGTTAGATAATACAATTGGTTGGATTTAAGGGTTCTTCCTTACCACTTTGATAGCTTTTAGATGTTGCTGAGTCTTTGTTTAAACTATCTAGTTAGGAGTATTAAGCATTTACGTGGCAGGATTTGAGGGTAACCCCATTTCAAATTTTAGGTGTTACTCCTAGCTTTTTATCAAATCCAATCACAGTCATGGCAAATTCAGGGGGAAGAAAAGATGGTCTTACCCACAAAGGCAGAAAAACATGCAATTTACTTACTTTGTTACTGACATCCCCAGAAAACTTGAAAAAACATGGGATACTAGTCTAAATTAATATTCTTTCTGTAGAGAAAAAGCCCTTCACATTAGATGTCAAGAATATTTGTATTTTCTTGAAATGATCTCAAGTTACATAATAACCATTGGTAAGGTATATATGAGCAGATGGACTTATGATTGATGATGGGTTTTTTTTTTCAGTGTAACCCCCCAAGTAAAAAATAACTATACATTTGTAATATAGAATGAGTTGATGCTAAATTGAATGCCAAGGGCATGTCCTTCCAATTTTTCAAGTAGGCTTTATTTATAAGTAACATTAGTGATATAATTTATAATACCAACTGTGATGCACTGGTAATTAGAAGAGTGAGCCTTCCGGCAGGGGCGTGGAAAGTCATGGAATCTTTTCTCCTAATGAAATATGTCTGCTTTGGAATCAATAAGGGTAACTGCTAATATTGAGCATGTACAGCATGTTTACTTACCACGTGAATTCTTTACAGGCCCTATTATTGTTAAGAACACTCAGATTCAGTAATATATTCCCACCTTACAGTAAACTGAAGTTTTAAGTTTTGTGATTTGCCCAAAAGCACATAGTAAGTGATGGTGAAGCTGGTATTTGAATCTAGACCCTTAGGCCTAGAGTTCATGCCAAAACTCTGGGTAAATGGTCTATAAGTTACAAAAACAAAAAAAACTTCCAAAAAAGCAAGTATGTATTTGGGCTTACCTTCGGCCTCAGGGCGGTGGGGGGTGGTGAGAGGCAGCATGACATGACAGAGGTCTATCAAAAGCACATGGTAAGAAGCAAAAACAAAGATGCTTTTCTCTTGACACAATTTAGAGCAGTCAAAAAAAAAACGAAAGGAGTCATTATTTAGAAGAAAAAGGTCTTTACTGAAGCTGGGCTCAAAATTCTAAATCAGAATATTTTCTTTTCTTCTGAACATCTTGGACTGCCCGGAACTCTCAAACATTTCCTTTAGCAACCCTGTGATGGTTTTTCTGTGCTGGTTCGTATTTCCATTCTTCTAGGTTCTCTTGGAATTGGTAAATGGATTTAGTCAAAACTTTTTAATTATGAGGTTTTTAAACCTGTGAGATTAACCTTCTGACCCCTGTATTGCATTTCTGTGCCAGTTAGGAAAGTATGAACATTTTCTCAACAGTTTCTAAGAAATGTGTTTGATATGATGTGAAGTGCTGCTGCTAAAGAAGAAATTGCCAACAAATTAGGTATGTTTTAAGTAACACATACTGCTAGTAAGTGGCAAAGCCAAATCCAGAACTCTAAGACTCTGACTTGAGTCTATGCTATTATTAGCTTTTACTTTAATTTAGCTTTTATTTCTCTTGTTAATCCTTTATGCTGAAAAAAATTCAACAGATAGGAATTCTGTGTATTTCCTTTATCAATATGTGAATAACTAGTAACTTTTTAAAGATAGAATTTTTTTTTCTGTTGTCATTTAAACTTTGTCTCAGAGATCACAGTCTCAAAGTGATGTCAGAATCCTGGTAATGTTAAGTCATTTCTCTTTTTTCTTTCCCCTTTTATGACCAGTAGACATCCATAACTGGGCAAAAATGCCTCTGCTGGTTACCCCAAGGGACACACCAGTCCACCTTGCCCTCAGAAATAGTAGTCCTTTCTAGTAAGGACTACAGATCCAAGAGATTTGGTGAACCTCCCGTCCCCTGTGATGGGAGGTAAAATGAGCTTGGAGAATGCAAAACTGGGCAGATACCAACTGAGATCATGTGGAGTCCAACCTCTCGAGGGGCAACTTCAGCATGCCAACAGAATGGGACAGAGAGATGGGTAGAGACAGGTTTGGATACAAAGGAGCAGGAGGAACTCAAGCAGGGTGGCCCATCTCTGCAGGTTGATACTGCAAAGGTCTGGGCTTTGAGCCACCACTATGGCAGAGGAGATGGAAAGTGAAAATGGTGAGTGAATGCCTGGCTACCATGGTTGTGCGAGACAAACCTGTTTCTCTCCCAGCAGCACCCAGATTTCTTAGGAAGAACCTCTATGACTTGTGGACCAGAACGAGAAAGGGAAGGAGGCAGGTAAGGATATCAAAGGGCATTAACATTACCTGGTGTGTTTGTCAGGACTTCAACAGCAAGTCTACCCACAAACCTCTAGGAATATCCCCACTCTGGGGTCCTCCTGCACCAGGCTGTGGGCACTTTCAGTACTTTTAAGTACCAAACCCATACCTCCCTACCTCTGCTGTCAGCTCCTTGTGTGCACTCCCAAGTACACCCCAAGAGCCAGCTCTCCAGCAAACATAGAAGATGCCCAGATAATAGGCCAAGGTCAGTGCACAAGGGAGAATCCACAAATTGAGCTATAGCACTACAGTCGGGAAGACCAAAGAAAGGTTTCTAATAGCCAGCCTGTTGAAATGTAAGAACCAAAGAGGCAATAATACATTAGTTAAAGCACTTGCTACTTCAAATGTGAAGGCAGAAATGCATACTATAAACAGCATCAAGGCAATACAGTATCGGGGGCACCTGGGTGTCTCAGTAGGTTAAGCATCTGCTTTCTGCTCAGGTCTTGATCCCAGGGCCCTGGGATGGAGCCCTGTGTCAGGCTCTGCTCAGGGAGGAGCCTGCTTCTCCCTCTCCCTCTGCCTACTGCTCCACCTGCTTGTGTGTTCTCTCTCCCCCCGCCAAATAAATAAATAAAATCTTAAAAATAAAAAAAATACTATCACAGAAAAATCTCCACCAGGGAATACAAAGGACCAGAATAGTAAGATCTAACTGATAAAGAATTCACAATATCTTTTATGAGGAAATTCGACAAGCTACAAAAAAACCCAATGAACTCAGGAATAAAACATGAACAGAAAGAGTTCTTTACCAAAGAGATTAAAATTATTTTTAAAAACTAATAAATTCTGGGCTCAAAAATTTAATGAATGAATGGAAGAATGCACTAGAGAGCATCAGTAAAAGGACAGAGCAGATGGAAGAATAAATGACTTGAAGAGCAGGAGTATAGAAAAAATTCCAGAGGAGAGGGAACTAGGATATAAAAGAAGTGAAGAAATGCTAAAGGAGTTACTGAATTCCATCAGGAAGGGAAATAACAGAAAAACTATTGTACCAGAAAGAGAAGAGAGGAAAGAAGGCAGAGAGATTACATGAGGAAATAACAGCTGAGAATTTTCCAAACCCAGGAAAGGGCTTGGATATAACACGTCTGCAAAGCTAACAACACCCTATAATTCTGATGCAAAAAGACCTTCCCCAAGACAAATACTGCAACTCAAAAACCAATGATAAAGAATCTTAAAGGCAGCCAGGTGGAAAAAAAAGTAACCTCCAAAGCAATCATATTAGGCTATCAACAGATTTCTTCCAGAAACCACAGGCCAGGGGAGAGTAGAAGGACATATTCCAAGTGTTAAAAGATTAAAAAAAAAAAAAAAATGCTAGCCAAGAATACTTTTATCAGGCACAGTTATTCTTCAGATACAAAGGAGAAATAACTCCCTCACACAAAAGTTGAGGGAGTTCACACCACTAGACCTGTCTTGTAATAAAGGCTGAAAGGAATTCTTTAAGCTGAAAGGAAAATATGCTAATCAGAGACATGAAAACATGAAAGTACACAACATTCTGGTAAAGGTGAAAAATAGGAAGTGTAACTCTATTAGAATGGTGTGCTAACCACTATAGTATAAAAGTTGAAAAAAGTATCAAAAGTATAACTAATATGATTTGCTAAAAAATATACAGCATAAAAATAAGTAAATTGTGACACCAAAAATATAAAAAGAGAGTAAAAGTGTGGATCCTTTGAGGCAAATAAATGCAAGTTGCTATCAGCATAAAATGAACTATTTTCTCTATGACATGTTACATGTAAGCCTCACGGTAATCACAAAGTGAAAGTCGAAAGTAGATTTATTGGGGGTCAGGGGGGACGGTGGCAGGGAGAGAACAGAGCACACCACCTTGGAAAACTACCAATTTACAAAGAAACAGAAGGAAAAAGAAACAATGGAGATGTAGGATAACTAGAAGTGAAGAGGTGGCATTAATAATCTTTACATATCAATAATTACTCTAAATGTGAATAGGTTGGATTCACCACTCAAGAGGCAGAGTGGCTGGATAGAACAAGCCACAAATATATGCTGCCTAAAGGAGAGTCAGCTCAGCCCTAAAGACACACACAGGTTCAAACTTAGGGACAGAAGAAGATATTCTAGGCGAATAGAAACCAAAAGAAAGTAGAGATAGCCATATTTATTTCAGACAACTAGACTTTAACCCAAAAAAGGGTAATGAGGCAAAGAAGGTCATTATATAATGATAAAGTTGTCTTTACATCAAGAAGATGAAACAATCATAAGTATATATGCACCCAACATTGGAACACCTAAATGTATTAAGCAAATAGTAACAGATCTGAAAGGAGAAATAGAGAATACCATAATAGTGGGGGGACTTCAATACTAGTTAGGGACTCTCAGCAATTGATAGATCATCCACACAAAAAAATTAACAGGGAAACATCGGAATTTTTTTTTAAAGGTTTTATTATTTATTTGACAGACCGAGATCACAGGTAGGCAGAGAGGCAGGCAGAGAGAGAGGAGGAAGCAGGCTCCCTGCTGAGCAGAGAGCCTGATGCAGGGCTCATCATGACCTGAGTCAAAGGCAGAGGCTTTAACCCACTGAGTCATTCAGGCGCCCCCAAATGTTGGAATTTAACCATACTTTAGACCAGGTTGACTTAACAGACATGTGGAACATTGCATCCAACAGCAGAATACACATTCTTCTTAAGTACACATGGTACATTCTCTAGGATAGATCATATGATAGGACATTAAACCAGTCTTAGCACATTTAAGAAGATAGAAATCATACCAACTATCTTTTGGGACCACAATAATATGGAACTAGAGATAAACAGGAACAAAGTTGGAAAATCAACAAACATGGAAACTAAATATACTTCTGAACAACAAATGGGTCAAAGATAAAAGAGACATTATTTTTAAACAAATGGAAATGGAAACAAATAGCAAAGTCTATGGAATGGTACTTGGAGATGTTTAAAGCAATGAATATTTAAGAAATTAGATCTCTGATAAGCAATCTAACTTCATACCTCGAGGAACTAGAAAAAGAAAAATTAAGCCCAAAGTTGACAGAAGGAAAAGAGTGTGGAAGTTCCACAAAAAATTAAAAATGCAATTACTATATGATCCAGTAATTCCACTCCTGGGTATTTACCCAAGAAAATAAAAACACTAATTTGAGAAGATATGTGCACCCCTGTGTTTATTACAGCATTTTTTTTTACAATAGCCAAGATATGGAAGCAACCAAATTGTCCACTATAGATCTATAGATGAATGGATAAAAGAATAAAAAAAGGTGTGTGTGTGTGTGTGTGTGTGTGTGTGTGTGTGTGTATTTGTAATGGAATACTAATGGACCATAAAAAAGAATGAAATCTTGTCATTTGCAACAAATGGAAAGACCTAGAGGGTATAATGTTAAGTGAAATAAGTCAGGGAAAGACAAAGACCATATGACGTTAGTCATGTGGAATTTAAGAAACAAAACAAATTTAAAAAGGCATACACACAAAGCAAAACAAAACAAAACCAAACCCACCCCAGACTCTTAAATATAGAGAACAAACTGGTTGCTACCAGAGGGGAGGTGAGTGGGGGCATGGGTGGAATAGATAAAGGGGAGTAAGAGTACTTACCTTCATGAGCACTCTGGAATGTGTAGAATTGTTAAATCACTATATTGTACACTGAAAAGTAATATAACACTGTACGTTAATTATAATTGAATTTAAATAAAAAAGAAAACAACCTGAGTAAATGAGATTAACCATGGAGATGAAAAGATGGTTCGACATATGGAAATCAATAAATGCAATGCATTACATCAATAGAATGAAAGCTAAAAAATCACATGGTTATCAAAATGGATGCAGAAAAAAGCACTTAACAAAACACAGTATCACTTTCATGATAAAGACCCTCAACAGATTAAGTATAGGAGGAAGATACCTAACATAATAAAAGCCATAAATGGAAAGCCCACAGCCGATATTATATTCAATAGTGAAAAATTGAAAACTTCCTCTAAGATCAGAAACGACCTAAATATAACCACTCTCACCACTCTTATTCAATATAATACTGGAAGTCCTAGCTGGAGCAATTAGGCAAGACAAACAAATGAAAGGCATCCAAATTGGAAAGGAAGAGGTAAGTGGCACCTGGCTGGCTCATCCAAAGAGCATGCAACTCTTGATCTTGGGGTCATGAGTTTGAACTCCATGTTGGGTATAGAGATTGCTTAAAATAAATTAAAAAAAAATTTTTTAAAAAGGAAAGAAGTAAAATGGTCATTGTATTCAGATAACAAATTTATATAGAGAAAATCCAAAAGACTAATCAAAAAATTGGGAGGAAGTAACCAATGAATTCAGTAAAGTTGCAGACATAAAATTGACCTACAGAAATCAGTTTCATTTCTATATGCTAATAATGAAATATTTGAAAAAGTAATAAAGAAAACTGTCCCAATAACAATAGAATCAAAACCAATAAAATACCTAGTAATAAATTTAACCAAGGAAGTGGAAGATGTGGTACAACTACCACAAGACTTTTTAAACAATTGAAAAAGATGCAAATAGACATCCTGTACTTATAGATCGAAAGACTTAATATTGTTAAAATGTCCATACTACCCAAAGCCGTCTATAGATTGAACTCAATCCCTATCAAAATTTCAATGGCATTTTTCACAGAAATAGAACAAAAAATCCTAAAATTTGTATGGAACCACAAAAAACCCTAAGTAGCTAAAGCAATCTTGAGAAAGAAGAATGAAGCTGGAGTCAATACTTACTGATTTCAAACTATACTATAAACCTATGATAATTAAATGGTATAAAACTAGACATAGACCAATGGAACAAAATAGCCTAAAACTAACCCCTGCATATACAGTCAAATAATATTTGATAAGGGAGCCAAGAATACCCAATGGTAAAGGATGGTCTCTTCAACAAATGGTGCTGGGAAGACTGAATAATACATGCAGAAAAATGAAACTGGCTCATCTTACACCACTCACAAAAATTAATTTGAAATGGATCAAATTAAACATAAATCTTGATAACAAACTTCCTAGAAGAAAACATAAGGAAGAACTCTTCAACTTTGGTTTTGGCAATGATTTTTTGATAGGATGCCAAAAGCAAAAATCAACAAATATGACTACATGAATCTTAAAATCTTCCTCACAACAAAAGATACAATCAACAAAATGAAAAGCCAACCTACAAAATGGGAGAAAATATTTGCAAACCACATATTAGGTAAGGGATTAATATTCAAACTATATAAGGAACTCATAACAACAAAACAAACAATCCAGTTAAAAATGGGCAGATATTTTTTCTAAAGAAGACATCCAGATTGCTAATAGGTCCATGAAAAGATACTCAACATCACTAATTATCAGGGAAATGCAAATACTAACCACAATGAGATTATCACTTCACACTTTATGCTGTTTTCAAGAAGAAAAGAGATAATGAATGTTGGTGAGGATGTGAAGAAAAGGGAACTGTTGTACACTGGTGGTGGGAATGAAATTTCTTCAGCCACTATGGAAAACAATATGGAGTTTCCTCAAAAAATTAAAAATAGATCTATCTGGTTCATCAGTTCCATTTCTGGGTATACACACAAAGGAAATGAAAATTTGGTATCAAAAAGATATATGCAGTTCCATGTTTATTGCAGTATTATTCACAGTAGCCAAGGTATGGAGACAACCTAAATACCCATCAACAGGTGAATGGATAAAGAAAAGATGCTGTGTGTATATGTGTGTGTGTGTGTGTGTGTGTGTGTGTGTGTGTATGAATATTATTTATCCATGAGAAAGAATGACATTTTGCCATGTGTGAAAACACATATGGACCTTGAGGACATTATTCTAAGTGAGTAGACAGAAAAACCAAATACTATATGGTATAGCTTATATGTGGAATTTACAAAAGAGAAGCTCATGGGCTTCCAGTTCAAGACAGTGTTGGAGAAAGATCCTAAACTCATCTCCTCCCATGACACACCAAATCTACAGTTACATTACTTTCTTCTGGGAAAAAAACCCACAAACCTACCTGAGTGAGCCCTACACATCCGGCAAATGAAAAAAGTAACATATCAGAGCAGGTAGGAGAGGTTGAAACAAAAAATTACCACAAACCCCACCCCTGCTGCAGAGACCCTGAATCAAGAGTATACTTAAATTCAGAGCTTCTTTGTGAAGATTTTGAGCCTCACATCTAGTACCACAACTTTTAAGACCTGCACCTGACAGACGAGCCCCCCATGATATCTAGCTGTGAAAACCAACAGGGCTTGTGTCCATAATACCCCACAGATACAGCAACGTGAGAAAGGATTCCTATAGGGCTGTCCCAGGGATACAGCAGACTGAGAGGTGCCCAGATTTCCTGCAAATGAAGCTTATTTGCTTATCTTAAAGAACTGGCCTAAGAGGGAGTCATCTAATTTAACACACATCTGGGAGCTTGCTGTCATACTCTCTAGGGATGGAGGCAGATGGATGCTATCTTTGCACCTTCCCTCTGCCTTGCTTCAGCTTGCTGGTGTTTCCAGAAAAAAGAGTTGGAACTTCTTTTAGTGTTCTGATTTTTGTGGCAGTTATCAGGGGACACCTTTAGATGTCCTTTAGATGGCCTTGTTGGTTGGTGAGGCTTATATTCCTGGGTTTTATAAGACTGTAAAGAATGGGGAAACTATGCTTAACAGGCTACCACCCCAGGGCCACAACAAAAGGGGCAGACTGAACCCAGTCATACTATGGAAAGACCCAAATGAAGTAGAAATACATAATATGCCTGACAGAGAATTTAAAGTAATGATCATAAGGATACTCATGGGACTTGAGAAAAGAGTGGAGGACCTCAATGAAACCCTTAACAAAGAGATAAAAATAACACATCAGAGGAAGAGCTCAATAAAGGAAATTAAAAATACAATAGATTAAATAAATAGTGGGCTAAAGAAAGCAGAGGAATTTGTCAGTGACCTGGTTGATAGAGTAATGGAAAGCAATCAAGCTGAGCTGGTGAAAGACAAACATAATGCATAATGAGAATAGAACTTAGAGAACTCAGTTCACCATCAAACATACAACATTTGCATTATAGGGATCTCAGAATGAGAAGAGGGAGAAAGAGGGGCAAAAAATGTATTTGAAGAAATAACAGCTGAAAACTTCCTAAATCTGGGGAAAGAAACAGAGATCCAGATTCAGAAGGCACAGAATTCCCCCAACAGATTCAACCCAAGGAGGTCCACACCAAGACACATAGTAATTAAAATGACAATAAAAATAGTGATAACAAAACATTGCAAGAGAAAAGAGAAGTTACATACAAAGGCAACCCTGTAAGTTTATCAGCTGATTTTTCTGCAGGAACCTTGCAGACCAGAAGAAAGTGGCACAATATATTCAAAACGATGAAAGGGAAAAATTGCAACCAAGACTATTCTATCCAGCAAGGGGATCATTCAGAATAAAAGGACAGGTAAATAGTTTCCCAGGAAAACAAAAGTTAAAAGAATTCCTGACCACTAAGTCAACCCTATAAGAAATGTCAAAGGGAACTCTGTGAGTGGAAAATAAAGCCAGGAGTAAGAGGAAAAAAAATATATATATATAGATAGATAGATAGATAGATAGATATCTATATATATATATCTCTCACAAAAATAAAAATAAAAATTTAGTATGTCTGTAAAAATCAGTGAAAAGCACAAAATTAAAGGATGCAAAATATGATACCAAATATCTGAAATATGGAGGGGAAAGGAGTAAAGAATGGGTTCAAGATTAAGTGACCATCAGGGCACCTGGTGGCTCAATGGGTTAAAGCCTCTGCCTTCGGCTCAGGTTGTGATCCCAGGGTCCTAGGATCAAGCCCCGTATCAGGCTCTCTGCTCAGCAGGGAGTCTGCTTCCCCCCAACCCCTGCCTGCCTCTCTGCCTACTTGTGATCTCTGTCAAATAAATAAATAAAATCTTTAAAAAAAAAGATTAGGTGACCATCAACTTAATATAAACTGCTATATGCTGAAGGTGTTATGTATAAACCAAATGGTAACCACAAATCAAAAAAACAGTAATAGGCAAAAAAAAAAAAAAAAAAAAAAAAAAAAAGAGTAAGGAATCCAAGAGTTTTGCTAAAGAAAACCAACTATGCTGGAGAAATCAGGGCAAGAAAAGAAAGGAACAGAGAGGATCTACAAAAAACGACCACAATACAAGTAACAAAATGGCAATAAGTACACACCTATCAATAATCACTTTCAATGTAAATGGACTAAACACTCAAAAGACATGGGGTGATGGAATGGATTAAAAAAACAAGACCTATCTATATGCTGCCTATAAGAGACCAAAAGACACTTGCAGATTGAAAGTGAAGGGATAGAGATACATTCATCAGGCAAAGGGAACTGGAAAGAAAGCTGGAATAGCAATACTTAATATCAGACAAACTAGACACTATATAAAGAAGACATAACAAATGCAAATATATATGCACCCAGCATGGTAGTGCCCAAATACACAAAGCATAACAAACCTAAAGAAATAACCTATAGTAATACAACAATAGTAGGAGACCTTAACATCCTACTTACAACAATGGATAGATCATTCAAACAGAAAATCAACAAGGAAACGGTTGCTTTGAATGACACATTGGACTAGATGGATATACCAGATATACTCAGAACTTTCCATCCTAAAACAGCAGCATACACATTGTCTTCAAGTGCACATGGAACATTCTCCACAATAGATCATGTAACAGGCCACAAAACAAGTCTCAACAAATTCAAAAAGACTGAAGTCATGCCATGTATCTTTTCTGACCACAATGCTACAAAACTAGAAGTCAACCACAAGAAGAAACCTGAAAAGCACACAAATACATGGAGGTTATAGGACATGCTACTAAATGATGAGTGGAGCAACCAAGAAATCAAAGATGAAATAAAAAATACATGTAGACAAATGAAAATGAAAACACAACAATTCAAAAATCTATGGGATACAGCAAAACAATTCTGTAAGGGACATTTATAGCAATATAGGTCTACCTCAAGAAACAAGAAAAATCTCAAACAACCTAAACTTAAATCCAAAGGAACTAGCCAAAAAAACCCCAAAAAACAAAAACAAAAAACAAACAAACAAAAAAAACAAGACCCAAAACCAGTAGAAAGAAGGAAATAATAAAGATCATGGCAGAAATAAACGAAAGAGAAACTAAAAATGAAACAAAAGAAAACAATAGAATAGATCAATGAAGCCAGGAGTTTGTTATCTGAAAAGATCAACAAAATTGATACACCTTTAACCAGGCTCATTAAAAAGAGAGGGAGAGAAAGAGGACTCAAAATCAGACATGAAAGGGGGAAAAAACTGACACCAGAGGTACAAAAGATTGTAAGAGAATATTACCAAAAATTATATGCCAACAAATTGGATAACCTAAAAGAAAAAGATAAACTCCTGGAAACATAGAACCTCTCAAAACTGAACTAGGAAAAAATAGAAAATTTGAACAGATTACCATCAATGAAACTGGCCATATGGCTTCGCAGGTGAATTTTAGCAAACATCTAAAGGTGAGTTAATACCTATTTTCCTTAAACTATCAAAAAAATATAAGAGGAAGGAAACTTCCTAATTCATTCTAGAAAGCATCACCCTGATGCCAAAACCAGAAAAGTCACTACAAAAAAAGAACTATAGGCTGGTATCTCTGAGAAAACATAGATGCAAAAATCCTCAAAAAATATTAGCAAACCAAGTCCAACAATACATTAAAAAGATCACTAATCATGATCAAGTGGGATTTATCCCTGGGATGCAACGATGGTTCAATATTCATATGTTAATCAATATGATAGATCACATCAACAAGAGAAAGGATAAGCACCATAGGATCATTTCAATAGATGCAGAAAAAGCATTTGCCAAAGCATAAGATCCATTCATTACAAAGACCCTCAACAAAGTAAGATTGGAGGGAACATACCTCAATATAATAAGGGCCTTTTATGAAAAGCCCTCAGCTAACATATTCAATGGTGAAAAACTGAGACCACTTCCTCTAAGGTCAGAAACAAGACAGGGATGTTCTCTCTTACCACTATTACTTAAAATAGTACTGGAAGTCTTAGCCACAGCAATCAGACAGGATGAAGGAATAAAGGGTATCCATAATGTGAGGGAGAAGTAAAACTTTCTTTTTTTTTTTTTAATAAAAGATTTAATTTATTTATTTGACAGACAGAGGTCACAAGTTGGCAGAGACACGGGCAGAGAGAGGGGGGGAGGCAGGCTCCCTGCTGAGCAGAGGGCCCGATGTGGGGCTCGATCTCAGGACCTTGGGATCATGACCTGAGCCGAAGGCAGAGGCTTTAACCCACTGAGCCACCCAAGTGCCCCAGAAGTAGAACTTTCATTATTTGAATATAACATAATACTATGTATAGTGAATCCTAAAGATTCCACCAAAAAACTACTAGAACTGATTAATGAATTCAATAAGATTACAGGACACAAAAATCAACATACAGAAATCTGTTGCAGTTTTGTATACTAATAGTTAAGAAACAGAAAGAGAAACTAAGAACACATCCTATTTACAATTGCACCAAAAATAATAAAATACATAGGAATAAACTTAATAAAGGAAGTGAAAGACCTGTACTCTGAAAACTACAAACCATTGATGAAAGATATTGAAGATCACAAACAAGTGGAAGGATATTCTATGCTTATGGATTGGAAGAACAAGTATTGTTAAAATATCCATACTACCTGAAATAATCTACACATTTAATACAATCCCTATCAAAATATCAATGACATTCCTCACAAAATAAGAACCAGTCCTGAAATTTGTAGAGAACCTCAGAGGACACTGAGTAGCCAAAGCAACCTTGAAAAAGCAACAAAACAAAACAAAAACAAAAAACCTCAAAGTGTCACAATTCCAGATTTCAAGTTATACCACAAAACTATAGTCATGAAAGCAGTATGGTTTTGGCACAAAAATAGGCACTAAATCAATGGAATAGAATAGAAAGCCCAGAAATGTCTATATGGCCATGTCTATATGGTCAATTAATCCTTGACAAAGGAGGATAGAATATGCAGTGGGAAAAGGATAGCCTTTCCAACAAATAGTGCTGAGAGAACTGCATGACTACATGCAAAAGAATGAAACCAGGCCCCTTCCTTAGAGCATACACAAAGATAAACTCAAAATGGATTAAAGACCTAAATGTGAGACCTGACACCATAAAAATCCTAGAAGAAAGCACAGTCAGTAATTTGTCTGACTAGCCAGCAACGCTTCTCCTGAGGCAAGGGTATAATAGCAAAAATAAACCACTGGGACTATATCAAAATAAAAAGCTTTTGCACAGCAAAGAAAAACAATTAAAACTAAAAGGCAACCTATTGAATGGGAGATATTTGCAAATGACATATATGATAAAGGGTTAGTATCCAAAATATATAAAGAACTGATCTAATTTAATACTTAAAAAACAAATTATCCAATTTAAAAATGGGCAGAAGACAGAGACAGACATTTTTTTCAGACACAGCCATATGGTCAACAGACACATGAAAAGATGTTCAACATCCCACTGATCATCCGGGAAACACAAATCAAAACTATAATGGGATATCACCTCACACCTGTCAGAATGGCTAAAATCAATAACACAGGAAACAGGAAATACTGAGAGGATGTGGAGAAAGGGGAACCCTCTTGCACTGTTGGTGGGAGTACAAACTGGTGCAGCCACTCTGGAAAACAGTATGGAAGTTACTCAAAAAGTTAAAATGGAACTACACTACAATCCAGTAATTGCACTATTGGTTTTTTACCCCAAAATACAAAAACACTAATTCAAAGGGATTCGTGCACCTGTATGTTCATTACAGCATTATTTACAATAGCTAAACTATGAAAGCAACCCTAGTGTCCAGTGACAGACAAATGGATAAAGAAGATGTGGTCTATCTAACATGGAATATTATTTAGCCGTAAAAAAAGAATGAAATCCTGCCATTTGCAACAACATGTCTGGAGCTAGAGAGTAGTATGCTAAGTAAAATCAGTCATTTAGAGAAAGATAATAACATCTGATTTCACTCACATGAGGAACTTAAGAAGCAAAGCAAACTAGCAAAGGAAAAAATGAGAGACAAACTCAGAAACAGACTCTTAACTACAGAGATCAAATTGATGGTGATCATAGGGGAGGTGGGTGGGGGGATGGGTGAAACTGGTGATGGTAATTGAAGAGTATATTCATGATAAACGTGGAATAATGTATAGAATTGTTGAAATACTGTAACATACACCTGAAACCAATATAATACTATATGTAAGCTATACTGGAATTAAAAAAAAATAATAGAGAAAAAAATACCTATGAGTAAATTTAACCCAGGAGGTGAAAGATCTATACACTAAGAACCATAGGACATTGATGAAAGAAAGAAGAGACACAAATAAATGGAGAGATATTCTCTACTCAGATATTGGGAGAATTTAGGTCATTAAAATATTCATACTACCAAAAGCCATTTAGAAATTTAAAGCATTCCCTATATCACAATTCCAGTGGCATTTTTCACAGCAATAGACCAAACAATCCTAAAATGTGTAAGGAACCACAAATGACCCCAAATTACCAAGGCAATCTTGAGAAAGAAGAACAAAGCCAGTGGCATCACACTGACTTCAAACCACAGGTGACCCTGAACAACACAGAGGTTAAAGACTTTGAGCCACCCATGTAGTAAAATATCTGCATATATCTGTGACTCCCCCCAAACATAATTACTAATCACCTACTTTCAACTAGAAGTCTTCCCAATTACATAAACAGTTGATGAACGCATATTTGTATGTTATGTGTATTACAAGCTCTATCTTTACAATAAACTAAGCCAGAGAAAGGACAATGTTAGGAAAATCATAAACAAGGAAATATCAATCCCATGTGGTTCCAAAGTCAGCTACTACAAAGCTTTATAGTAAAAATAGTGTGGTTTTTGCATAAAAATGACTTGGAAAAATTAAACAGAACAGAAATAAACCCAGGAATATATGGTCAATTAATTTGTGACAAAGGAATTAGGAATATATAGTAGAGAAAGGAAACCATAGAACTCTTAGAAGAAAACATAGGCAGTAAACTCCTTTGACATCGGTCTTGGCAATTATTTTTTTGAATTGACACCAACAGCAAAGGCAACAAAAGCAAAAACCAACAACTGGGACTACATCAAATTAAAAAGCTTTCAGTAGAGGAAAACCAATGAAATGAAAAGGCAACCTACAAAATGGGAGAAGATATTTATAAATCATGTATCTGATAAGAGTTTAATATCCAAAATATATAAAGAACTCAATGGCAAAAACAAAAACCAAATGCCTCCCTCTGCTCAGAACCAGTGAGATTTCATCCAAGACCTGTTAGAAAGGTTATTATCAAAAAGACAAGAAATGACAAACAAATGTTGGTGAGCATACAGAGAAAATTGA
Source organism: Mustela nivalis (assembly GCF_964662115.1). Classification (NCBI taxonomy): domain Eukaryota; kingdom Metazoa; phylum Chordata; class Mammalia; order Carnivora; family Mustelidae; genus Mustela; species Mustela nivalis. The sequence continues at coordinate 35,680,873 of NC_139021.1, forward strand.
ACCCTTATACACTGTTGGTGGGAGTATAAATTGGTACAGCCACTATGAAAAACAGCATGGAGTTTCCTCAAAAAACTAGGAATAGACCTACCATATAATCCAGCACAACTACTTCTGGGTAGAAGGTAATGAAATACATCAAAGGGATATTTGCATCTCCATGTTCTTTGCAGGATTATTTATAATAGCCAAGATATGGAAACAACCTAAGTGTCCATCAGTGGATGAATGGGTAAAGGAATGTGATAAAACACACACACACACACACACGCACCTGCACACACACGCACACAAAGGAATATTACTCAGCCATAAAAAGGAATTCTCGCCATTTGTGACATGGATGGACCTTGAGGGCATTATGCCAAATGAAATTAATCTAACCCTAATCCAAGCAAGGCCCTAACACTCTTCAATTCTATGGAAGCTGAGAGAAGTGAAGAAGCTAAAGAAAAGTTTGAAGCTAGCAGAGACTGGTTCATGAGGTTGAAGGAAAGAAGCCATCTCCACAGAATGAAAGTGCAAGGTGAGGCAACATATGCTGATGTAGAAGCTACAGAAAGTTCCCAGATCTTCCAGTTGGGCCCATGGCCACTTGGAATCAAACTGGAGCCCTGTTTCTAATGATCAAAGGGCATGATGGATATTGGGTAAGTTACAGGATCTCTGCCCCACAGGCCTTGCTAGGTAATCCTTCTCTGTCCTCTTAGCATGATGGAAAATTGTGGGCAGAAGCAGCCACACTGGGCACAGCTACCAATCAGCCAGATGTAGGCAGCAGGGAGTCCCCAGGGTCAACCCTGTACTGAAGCACAGAAGCAAAATCTGCCTTTCATGGAGACTCTGTTACCGTCATGCCCACCCACCCCACTTTTGGCCTGGCCCCAGTCTGGAGGGAGGGCCAGAATTCAAGGAGAAACAAGATAGGGCAGAAACTATGGAAGGCATAGTTCAGCACAGTGGCTCAGCTGGCCAGGTCTAGAAACAGACCCCCAGGACTGTCACTTAACAGTGATAGGGCTCTAGTAAGTTACAGCTCCCGCCAGGCCTCCTATTAAAATCAGGATGAGAACAGGACTACCTCGCAGGTAGTCGTGAAGGAAATGCCCCACGTGAAGCCCTTGGAGATCTGGCCGGTGGTGAGCTTCCGCAGACAGTAGTCATTATTCCTGAGCAGAATCAGCAACGAGAATAGCCTCATTGGCGACAGCCACCAACCCTGAGGGCGGACTTGGGCCCAGTGACCTGTCTCATGGCAAGGACAGAAACCACGAACTTGGAAGTTACTCCATACTTTCAGCCCAGTTCTCCCACCCATTTAGAAAAGACTGCCTTTTCTATTTAACACCCTTGTGACAAAGACCCAGGAGTTTCCCCTTTGGTGTTATTTTACGACACACCCTCTTTTCTTTCCTTGAGTTTGGTTTTCCCTTCTTGACCACTTGAATGACTTCCAACACAAAACAAAAAAAAGCTCTACCTGCTAGACAGAGCTTCTCACTTCGCACACAGCCTTTCCACAGTAAAGCCTGCAGCTGACACTGACCCTTTACAAGGACTTAGCAAATGCTGGTGGATCCACACCCATCGTTGGATACAGGAAAAACAACACTAGCATTTTCTTAGACAAACATCCTGGGTAATTTGGCTTCTTCCATTCTGTCATTAAAACAACCGGTTTTGTGGAGTACCTTAGGGGACCTTGAAAGGCCAGTTCTTGTTATTTTAACCTCCTCGCTGGCTCATCATTTGGGTTTCTAATTCTAACATCGTTGCCAGTGGCTTCTAGGTATCACCAAAAGAAATACCAAAGAAAAGGAAAGAGCTTTATTTTCTTCTGAAGATTTGGGTTTCCGTGACCTGATGGGAAAAGATTTAAGGAACACCCCAGTACATGTGAGCACATGTGTGTTTATGCAAAACAAGGATGAAGGGTTCCCACGGAGCCCACTCTGGCTCCTTCGCCATGCCCCATTTTGGCGGAGAGCGTCGGAACCAATGTCCCTACTTTCTTAACCTCTGATTTAAGCTGGAGCTTGAAGGACACCCAGTTGGCCACCTCGGGGACCAGGGAAGTAAGTGGGAAGAGGAACAGCGCCACTTCCAGGTCTGTGCCCAGACCGTGAACTTGACCATGGGAATTCTCACTCAGGGTCCTTCCGAAGCTGCAGGCCTGTGTTCCATAGTATCTGGCCTGATAGCAGCACACTGGTGATGAATGGTGACTGCAGGTGTGGCACTTGTGGCCTGTCTCTCATGGAGGCCAGAGACTGGCCCTTCCAAGTGATCTCTGCAGTAGGCCATGGTAGCCGAGGCTGGGGTCTGTAGGCCAGTTTCGCCATTCCTTTTGTCCTGGTAACAGTATTCCCTTTCCTTCAGGAACTTTCTCACCCACTCCAGGTGAATAGTGGGGTTTGACAAACCACAGTGCCTGATCCTGTCTAGGGCTGAGACAATGATCCAGAGTGGGCCAGTCTTTGTCCTGCACCCGTTCGGCAGTGTTGACTAAGCTAGGAGGCTGGAGGTCATCCTGGACCCCAGCCTCTCCTCTACCTGCCACACCCAAGCTGTCATGGCCTGCCAGTGTTATCTTTTGGATTTCTTTCCTGTCCATCTCTCCAATCACCCTAATCCCAGCTGGGACCATCTCCATCCCAAACCACTGCATGCCTTCTGAAAGGACATTCCCAAAGCCAGCCCTGGGTGGCCTCCGTCCAGCCTACTGCGGCTGGAGTCACTCTTTCCAGGACAGATAGAGTCACCTCACCCTGCCCCTTCCCCATATCTAGACTGGCTTCCTGCAGTCTTAGGAGAAAGAGAAAATTCCTTATCGTGGCCCACAAGGCACTGTGCGGACTGTCCACCCCACCACCATCCCCCTTGCCCTGCCATTTGTCCATTCTCATGTGCACAGCTTTCTACCCAGTATCGTCCCTGTAGCTACTCATGGGTTAATGCGCTGCTTGGTACAGTGTTCCTTCCGCCCTCACTGCCCTTGCCCTAACTCTTCCACCTAGGTTACTCATCCTTTTGAGCCTCACTCAAACATCCTTTACCTAGGGACACTTTCCCTGACCTCCAAGGTCAAGTCCTCATGCATTCTCACAGCACCATCTAGCTCTTTCTGCATGCACTTGCCGCAAGGCAATTTTGTACTCAGCCAGTTGATTAAGGTTTGTCTCCCCCACTGATTATGGCTTCGTGAGCCTCAGTATAGGGTCATTTTGCTCACAATATTTGTTGAACACCTGCCAGTGAGTGAATTGGTCCAAGTGGTGGGCACCCCACAGGCCAGGCCCACTGGAGCCTTCTCAGAATTTCCCAAATCAGAGGTAGAGGGCAATTGCTCTCTTTTCCTCTGGGCTCAGGAGAAACAGCCCCCCTCCCCATCAGGGGGGTTGCAGAGGACTCTCTTTCCTGCCTTATTGTACTCACCTGTCTACAATGAGATTTCCCCACACCCCTGAAGCTCAGCAACCCTCCCCTCTGTTCTCTTGTGCTCCCCAAGCTATCCAGCTGCAAAAGCCAAACATCCCCAGTTTGTGTAAGCTGGTCTGAACTGTGGTGTTGTCAGCCACAGCAGAAAGATCCTCGGCTAAGACAGGTTAGCCTTGGGATGTGAGCCTAGAGACCAGAGAGACATGGGGTTGGGGCTTAAAAAAAACACCAAAGGCAAGTTAAAATTGTATCTGAGACAGCATGTTTTGCCTGCTACAATTAGAGTGCATGGATGCCCACCACCTCCTGCCCTATGAATAATGGCTCTAACCCACTGGCAAACATTTGTGGCAGAAGTTCAAGTATTTCATTCAAAGGCTGGGTTCATCTCAGCAGCAAAAAACAGCAACATGTTGAATGAGCTATACCTTCCTGCAATAAGACGGTGTTGCACACCTACTGTGTACACCCCAGACTAAATAAGATCCAGTCTCCCCGAGAGGTTGAGTGCCTGCTTTGCTAGGGGGGGTAACGCAGAAGCATTAATGACAAGATAGTGCTCTGAATTCCTCTCAGGTAGCTACTAACTGCTGAAGGCTGCATGAGGGCAAAGGGCCACCTGCCATTAAGAGCCAGAAAGATCTGGCTGTGAAGGTTGGCTCTTCTGCTCACGGGCTCAGGGGCTTAAGGAGTCTCCTCTGCTATTAATGTGGCTCATAACACCCTTGCAAGTTATAAAGAGAATCAAAACAGATACGATATAGGAAGTGCAAAGCAGAATGGCTTCTAGCCAAATGGAGTTAACGTTGTTACGTGCCCAGATGGTACTTGGAGAGCCACGTGGAAAGAGCCCCCGCCCCATGTTATCCCCTCGCCCATTAGCCAGAGCACTTGAAATCCTAGCATGAGGGATTCGGGTTTGGGGCTTATGGGTTGACTGCTAGAAGGTCCCTGTTAAAACACAAAGGCACAAAGGTGTGACTTGAAAGTGCTAGCACACTGAGTCTTAGAAGATGTGAATACATATCAAGAAGGGGTTCAATTGATCCAAGACAGAGGAGGAGTTGGACGCTAAGACACATGATAGTATGATCCAGCCACATGCCACACAGTGACTGCATGGCCTTCATGGTCTTCATGATCAAGCAACTGACCTCAGCTCTTGGCGCTCAGTTTCCTCATCTGAAGGCCCTAATAATAACAGTGCCTCTCTCATAGGACTATCCTGATAATTACGATAATGCAGGAAAAGCACAAGCCTCAGGGCCTGTGCCAGTGAGGATCAGAGCCCAGGCCCAAACAGTGAGGAAGCACTTGGAACCATAACCCATCTAGCAAAAAGGAGGCAGCAGAAGAAGGCATATTGAGGTCCATCAATCACCAGGTACAGGGAAGGATGCTGTGGTAAATGACCATGTCACACTGTTTCAGCAGCTGATTTCATTTACCTTCGGATGTATCACCAGGAGTGATATTACTGGTTCATATGGTTCTATTTTTTATTTTTTGGGGACATCCATGTAGCATTCTATAATGGTGGTACCCATTTACATTCTCATCAAGAGTGCATAGGGATTCCCTTTCCTCCACATCATCACCAACATACGTTATCACCACCTCAAAATGGCCAGTGGAGGAAAGAAAGATGAATGAGCGCTGGAGCCGGATCCTCTCCTGGTGGCAACCCAAAAGCAAAAGAGGGCATCAGATCTCACTTCCCTTGAGGAAGTTTCTTCCTGAACTTCCACTGATTCCACAAATATTGACTTAAAGGGGTGTTCTCTCTTCTCATACATTCCAAGGCCTGAGATACATTCTGTGTCTAATATTCTAAGACAGGTGAACTGACAAGTGATGAAGACAGGAAAGAATAGAGGTATTTGGTTAAAAGCTGTAAAAGCAATGTAAACACTGAGACTTTGTGTTGCAATTGTCCCCAGGCATCATTGCATGTCAACTCATAAATTGTGGTATTTCCTCTTCCATCACTAGACACTTGAAGACAAACAACTCCTATATGCAAATGACAACTCTTAGTGGGCATCTTTTCTGGTCTTTGTGAATTCATATTCCTCCTCTGACTGGAAGGCAAGGGTTGATTTTTTTTTTTTTTTTAAGTTCAAAGGCAACAAAAGCAAAAACAAGTGGGACTCCATCAAACTAAAAAGTTTCTGCACAACAAAGGAAACCATCAGTAATATGAAAAGGCAATCTACCAAATGGGAGAAAAATAGTTGAAATCATATGTGATAAGAGGTTAATACTCAAAATATATAAAGAATTCCTATAACTCAATGGTGAAAAAAAATAGAATTAAAAAATGGGCAGAGGACAGCAAAGGAAACAGTCAACAAAACCAAAAGACAACCAATAGAATGGGAGAACATATTTGCAAATGACATATCAGATAAAGGGCTAGTACCCAAAATCTGCAAAGAACTTATCAAACTCAACACCCAAAGAACAAATAATCCAATCAAAAAATGGGCAGAAAAAATGAACAGACATTTCTGCAAAGAAGACAACCAAATGGCCAATGGACACATGAAAAAGTGCTCCACATCTCTTGGCATCAGGGAAAAACAAATCAAAACCTCAATGAGATACCACCTCACACCAGTCAGAATGGCTAAAATTATCAAGTCAGGAAATGACAGGTTTTGGTGAGAATGTGGAGATAAGGGAACCCGCCTAGATTGTTGGTGGGAATGCAAGCTGTGGCAGCCACTCTGGAAAACAGTGTGGAAGCTCCTCAAAAAGTTGAAAATAGAGCTACCCTATGACCCAGCAATTGTACTACTGGGTATTGACCCAAAGAATACAAACATAGTGATCCAAATGGGCATCTACACCCCAATGTTTATAGCAACAATGTCCACAATAGCCAAATTATGGAAGAAGCCTAGATGCCCATCAACAGATAAATGGATAAAGAAGATGTGGTACATATATACAATGGAATGTTACACAGCCACAAAAAAGAAATTGAAATCTTGCCATTTGTAATGACATGGATGAAACTAGAGGATATTATGCTAAGCTAAATAAGTCAGAAAAAGACAATTATCATATGATCTCACTGATATGTGGAATTTGAGAAACAAGGCCGAAGATCATAGGGGAAGAGAGAAAAAATGAAACAAGATGAGGGAGACAAACCGTAAAAGACTCTTAATGTCAGGAAACAAACGGAGTGTTGCTGCAGTGGAGGGAAGTGGGAGGAATGGGGTGGCTGGGGGGTAGACATTGGGGAGAATATGTGCTATGGTGAGTGCTGTGAATTGCATAAGACTGAGGAATCACAGATCCCTGAAGCAAATAATACATTATATGTTAATAAAAAAGATGGGCAGAGGATCTATATAGACATTTTCCCAAAGAAGACAACAGGTAGATCAAAAAGTGCTCTACATCACTGATCATCAGGGAAATGCAAATCAAAGCCTCAGGTGAGGGTCCCATTCACAAGCAGATTCACAGTGGGCCATCACAACTTAGATTTTGTGGAATCTAAAAAACAAAACAAAACAGAAAGCTGAGCCCATGGATACAGAGAACAGACTGGTGGTTGCCAAAAGTAGGGATTTTGGGGGGTTGGGCAAAATGGGTGAAAGGGGTTGAAAGGTACAAACTTCCAGCTATAAAGTCGGTCCTGCGGATGTAAGGTACAGCATGGTGACTAGAGTTAATAAATAATATGCTGTCATAGATTTACAGCTGCCAGGAGAGTAGATCTTAAAAGTTCTGTTATAGGAAAAAAGATTGTAACTATGTATAGTGATGGATATTGACTAGACTTAGGGTAGTGACCATTTCCAATATATACAAATATAGAATCATTATGTTGTACAACTGAAACTAATAGAAAACATTATATGCCAACTGTAGCTCAATAAAAAAAATATGTTAATTTTAAAAAAGGGGAGTGGTCACTCAGCCTAAGGTTTGAAGAGAACTAGGAGGTTGGTGGAGATTTCCAAACACTGGCCAGCCAGCCAGTTGCACAGGACCACCTGGGGAGACTCTTATGTGCCCAGTTCTCTGCTCCTTGGAGCACCTGCTTCAGTCCATAGGTCTGGGGTAGGCGGTGAGATAAAGGGGGTGGCAGAGAATGTATTTTTGTTGTTAATCACTTTATCAAGATATAATTCACATATAATCCACCCATTTAAAGTATACAATCCAAGGGTGGCTGGGTGGCTCAGTCGGTTAAGCATCTGCCTTCGGCTCAGTTCATGATCTCAGGGTCCTGGGACTGAGTCCCAAGTCAGGCTCTCTGCTCAGCGGGGAGTCTGCTTCTCCTTCTCACTCTCTGTGAGAACTCTCTCTCAAATAAATAGAATCTTTAAAAAAATTTAAAAGTAATGTATATAATCCAATAGTTTTTAGTATGTTCATAGTTAGGCAACTGCACCCATGATTAATTTTAGAATATGTTTCATCAACCCTCCCCAAAACACCTGTGCCTCTTAGCCATCACTCCCCAGTCTATTACCCCAACCCTAGGTAGCCACTAATTACTTTCTGTCTCTATGGATTTACCTATTCTAGACATTTTATAAAAATATATTAATATAATTTGCATTTTTTTGTGACTGGTTTCTTTCACTTGGTGTAAGATCTTCTGGGCTCATCTGTATTGGAGAAGGTATCAATGTTTTTAGGGCCAAATAACATACCTTTGTATGGCTATACCACATATATCAATTCATCACTTGATGGATGTTTGGGTTGTTTGCTACTATGAATAATGCTGTGCACGTTCATGTACAAGTGTTTGTGAGGAAACGACTTATTTTTAAACTGAGCCAGGTTGGTGGTTCTCAAATAGGGGTGATTTTTCCACCCAGGGGAAATGTGGCAATGTAGGGAGAGAGTATTGGTTGTCACACCTGGAGGAGGGAGACTCTTGGCATCGAGAGATTTCAGGAGGGCTGGTAAACATCTTACAATACACAGGGCAGCCCCACAACAAAGAATTATTCCCTTGAAGATGTCAATAGTGACCATGTTGAGAACTCCCTGCCTGAGGGGACAGAGGAACACAGAGAGGAAGTTCGGGAAATCCTGAGGATTCTCATTCTTTCTCCTGATTGAACTATATCTGGACAATTCCAAACTTCTAAAGTCCAGCTTTATTTTTAACAAGAGGGCTCATGTTCCTTCAGAATGGTCTGAAATTTCTTGTTTATAGCAAGGGAGCTTCATCTGGCATCTGGGGCTTTGGAGAATTCATGGGCCACCTGACATGGTCTACAAGATTGCATGTGCAGGTTAGCGTATCTGGACAAAGGGTCTCATTCTAAGTGGGCTCAGTAGCCCGATCTTAATGTCTTCTAAACCTGTCTCCTCCTATTTGGTTCTCTGGAGCAACACCTCACAGTAGAAAATTGCGTTGTCTCAGGCTTAGAGGAGAACACGAGCTCCTGTGCAGATATGATGGAAGGTAAGCTGCTTGTCTAGTCACCGTCAACTGGTGGCAGACAAAGCCTAGACCTTCCCTCTCTCTGAGCCTTATGGAGAAAGAGGCTTCAAGAAAATCTAGCAAAGCAGTTAAGAGTACAGGGCTTGGAGGGTGCCTGGGTGGCTCAGTGGCTTAAGCCTCTGCCTTCTGCTCAGGTCATGATCTCAGGGTCCTGGGATCAAGCCCCACATCAGGCTCTCTGCTCAGTGGGGAGCCTACTTCCCCATCTCTCTCTCTGCCTGCTTCTCTGCCTACTTGTGATCTCTCACTATCTCAAATTAATAAATAAAATCTTAAAAAAAAAAAAAAAGAGTGGGACGCCTGGGTAGCTCAGTTGGTTGGATGACTGCTCAGGTCATGATCCTGGAGTCCCGGGATCAAGTCCTGCATCGGGCTCCCAGCTCCACGGGGAGTCTGCTCCTCTCTCTGACCTTCTTCTCGCTCATGCATTCTCTCACTGTCTCGCTCTCAAATAAATAAATAAAATCTTAAAAAAAAAAAAAAAAAAAAGAGTGCAGGGCTTGGAGCCACATGACCTGGTCTGGAATCCCTGCTCACCATGACAGGTTTTTAAGATCTTAGAGAAGACACTTAACCTTTTTGGACTGCAACTTTTCTTTTTTCTTTCTTTCTTTCTTTCTTTCTTTCTTTCTTTCTTTTTTTAGGGAGAGAGGGAGAGGGAGAGGGAGAGCGTGAGAGAGAGAGAGAGAGAGCATGAGCGGGGTGGGTAGGGGAAATGGCAGAGGGAGAGGGAGAAACAGGCTCCCAGGCTGAGCAGGGAGCTGGACATGGGGCTCCATCCCAGGGTCCTGGGATCATGACCTGAGCCTAAGGCAGACACTTAGCTGACTGAGCCACCCAGGTGCCCCATGTACTTCAACCTTTTTATCTGAAAAATGAGGACAGTAATAGTAACCACAATGGTGAAAGAACTTAGCATGATGCCTCTTATTTACACAATGCTGCTCCTTATTTCTTAACATAAGAGTATCATTGTTACAAATTTAAAAAAAAAGTTTCCAGCTGTTGATTATAAGACTTTATTTGAGAGAGTGAGCTAGCATGAGAGGAGGGAGGGGCAGAAGGAGAAGGAGAAGCAGGCTCCCCGCGGTGAAGGGAGCCAGCCAAAGCCCTGGGGCTCCATCCCAGGACCTGAGCCAAAGATAGATGCTTAAGTGACATCAGAGCCACCCAGGTGCTCCCAGCTGAAACCATTGTAAATGTCAATAATCTTCCTTCCACATGTCAGTGTGAGGTGCTCTTGTTTTTGTTTTTTTTGCTGCCTACGAAGATACTTTTTGTGCCCCAAATTAAAAAATGTATACACACACACATACGTTCAATGTATATTCAGTATCTAATCTGTTGGATGGTGGTAAGTGCTTCGAAGAAAACTGAAGCAGGGCAAGGAAGCTAGTCAGGGCAAGGATGGGAGGAGAGCAGGGAGGGTTCTGCCCGGGATGGTCAGGGAAGACATCTCTGCGGAGGGGATCTGTTAACAGAAGAAAGTGAGGGATGAGCCAGGGAGCCATCTGGAAGAAGAGCATTTCTGGCAGAAGGAGCAGTGGGTGCAGGGGCCTCGACCTGCGGCACCTGGATCTACCATGAGTCCAGAGAGAGCAGAGGAGAGGGCCGTGGGTGCGAGTGTCCTGAGGGAGAAGCGAGTGTCCTGAGGGAGAAAGGAAACTGCTGAAGCTGGGAGCCGGAGCGGCGGGAGCTGGCTTACAGGAGAGGAGCAGGGAGCAGCAGGGGGCAGTGGGGAACCTCCATTTTTTTTTAAATCCTGGTGAGAGATGATGGTGGTTAGACCAGGGTGGAAGTAGTCAAGAGGATGAGAAGGGTGGGATCCTGGATATATTTTAAAGGAAGAACAGCAGGCTTTGTCGATGGGTCAAAATGGGATGTGAGAGAGAGTTAAGGCTCCGAAGTACACACCAACCCCTTCCACAACTTAGTTCAATTCCTATAAATGTCTTAAGCTTTGTATATATTTTGTATGTTTCATATAATCACTTGTAAGGATTTCCAAAGCTGGACTAACAAGAATAACCTTCCACAGCACAGAAGCAACCACAGAAAATCGGATGAATCACATGAGTAATGACAGTGTTTCGCCTGGTCCTTTAAACGTGGCAGTATTGTTAATAAACATGGATAAATTCTACCGTACTTTTCAACTTAAAACCTAAAGACTACAATTGATTATTCAGTTACACATTTTACATTAACATTCACGAGGCTAATATGTTGGATCCCCAACAATGCTAGGTCCTTTCAAACGTGACCAACATGCTAGGTCCCGATGGAAAAATATTACATAAGCTGTTTTTAAAATTTAACACAAAAATGTTAATACAATGGGTTTAACTCCATCGTCTCTAAAATTAAGCCCAAGACCTTCCCAGAATAAAGTCACACACTAAGTAAGAAAACAGTTATCAGCCCCAGTGAACTGGGGAGGGGATACCTTCTTGTTGACTGGGCTGAAACTGCTGATCGATCAGATAGTGTTGGCCAGGACCCAAGTTCTAAAGATGCAGAGGTCCAGGGAGAGTCGTAGGTGTGTGTTTAATGGTAAGGAAGAGCATGTGGCACTTGCATGGAAGGACTCCTTGCCTTCCCAGGAACCTGTGGTAGGCTGGGAGTCTAATGCCTCGTATCTCCTAGACTCAAATTACTCATTCTGAATTCTTTTGTAATCTCCTCTACTTTATCCCCAGATTTGATGAGGCAATATCTTAGAACCTCCACCCTGTTTGCCTTACCTTTTGATCAGGTTCAGCCATGGGCATGGTTCTCAAACTTGGCTGCCCAGGAGAAATCAGCAGTGGAGTTTTATCAGCTGTGAGGCCAGGGTCCAATGCACAGACCCTGGTTTAATGGGTCTGGTGGGAGGCCTGGGCATCCAAATTTCAGTAGCTCCCAGGGGACTGCACAGTGCAGCCAGCATGGAGATCTGTTGCTGGAAGGTCGGATTCTTATCCAGTGTGGGTGGTATTGGCCACAACTTCTCAAGTCCTTCTAAATTTGTGAGGATTTGAATTCTTGCAGTGCTCGGGGACGAGGGTGGGAATACTCAGCATCATCATTTGTGCCTCTAGTGTTTGTTGCTTGCTTATGCAAGTCATCCCTCTAAGCCCTGGTGGCTGCTCAGTCAAATCTCTGCCCTGTTCAAGCTTATGTTCCAGAAGAGAGACAGTGGATTGTCAAAGAAAAAAACAGATCAACCACAGTATGGAGAGCAGCCACATAATGTACTGGTTAAGTCTGTCATCTTGGGTTGGCTGGAGTCTAAATCCTAGCTCCATGGGACTTTGGGCAAGTTACTTGACATCTCTTGCCTCAGTTTACTTATGTACAAGAAGGGGATGATAATAGTAACTTCACTATCAAATCATAGGTTAGAATGAAAAGAATTAATCCATGTAAAGTGCTTAGACCAATTTCACATGAACAGAAACTATTCAATAAGAATTAACTATTATTTAACATCATATACTGTTAATGTTAGGAAGACAAATCCAACTAATGGAGGATAGTTGAGAGAAAGGCAAGCAGGGCCAAGGGACCCCCTAAGAGGAAAGTCCTCCATCCTGTTAACTACACCACCCTGAAAGGAGCCCTCCACCCTTTCCTCCCCTGAACAACTACCTGATAGATAGATGAGCACACAGATAAAAATCTGACTGGGTCACAGGCACATGGAAGGTTATTCAGATTAGAAGAGCCTTCCAATAATCTCATAAAAACCCCTAGACTTAGAAACTTCTAAGGCAACCCTCTTTGATCTCATCCCTCTTCAGGAGCTTTGTACTAAGGCTCAATAAACTTTGCTTTGCTGCCCACCACTCTTTGTCTGGTCTACCTCTTCATTCTTTGAAGCAGCATGACCAAGAACCATGGACACTAATGGAGAGAAATCCTGAAACACAACTGGGTTAGGGGATAGAGGAGGTGGGAGTGAGGGCATAAAAGGCTGGGAGGCCAAAGGGAGGATTTTTATTTCCATTGAGGGGGTCAGGAAAATCCTCTCCAAGGAGTTGCCATTGGTGTAGAGTCCTGAATGGAGAAAGAGATTTGCCAAATACCTGGTTTCAAGAGAATAGGAAAACACAAGATCATGTGGCAGAGAACTGCTGTGTAGATCTAGGAAGAAGAAAAGGGCTGGGATGCATGGAGTGAATAGGAAAAACAGCCCATGGGTTACTCAGCATATCTGTTTGTGGACTGTGATCTCTCATTAGACTGTAAGTTGCAAGTCTTCGTGTCTTTGTACCATGCTGGGCCATGGAATAGGTTCTATGAATGTTCGTTGAATAAAGATATAAATTTTTAACCATGTATAGCCCCTCCATCAGCCAATTAGAAGGATTCTAGTCTTAATTTTTCACTCTTGAGTTCCATGCAAAACCCAGCTTCAAGGTGTGACACGAATGGTGATCTCCTAAGGCTTTGTTTTATAAAAAAATATATGGTCAGCAGCCCATGAGAAGGAACATCAGATGGGCCACCACTTGACTGGAACACTGCAAGTCCTTTCCTTGGTTCTCATAAGTGAGTGCATATAATTCCCTAGAGGACCATTATTACGTACAACTGCTTATATGCAGTCAAGGGTAACCAAAATTAGTGCTTTGCTAGTGTTTCCTAGGGACTGATTTAACATTCAGCTGATGAGCCTGGCTGCCAAGCCCTGCTCTTGGGTGTTCCCACCTCCCACTGTATGTGCCCAGCATTGCTGGAATTCCTGCCAATTTTAGGTTTGTTATTATAAGCTTTGTTATTATTGCATCACCAGTGTTGTTTAGAGTGGGATCATGGCTCTTTTTTCCAGTTTTTCCCACATTTTAGCGATAACTCTCTGTATCTGTCCATCCTTCACAATATGGTATGATGCAAGTTCGTTTTGTGAGCCCTGAAGGCCTGCAGGCTGTAGTATAAATTGGTACCATTAAAATTTTTCCATTACTTGGGTTTTAAGTTGTGTCTTTAATTGTGCATTTGAGTGTTTAGATTGTGTTTTTGTTGTTTTAGTCTGTTCAGCTTTCCTTCTACTTTTTATTTTTCTTTTTTAAGATTTTATTTATTTGAGAGTAGAGTGAGAGAGAGAAAGAGCATGAGTGGGTGGGAGGTGCAGAGGGAGAGGGAAAAGAAGACCACTGCTGAGCAGGGAGCCTGACACAGGGCTCTATCCTGATCAGGACCTAAGCCAAAGGTAGACACTTAACTGACTGGGCTGCCTAGGTGCCCTTTTTAAGAAGGACAAGGTTGAGCATAAGGCTCATCTTCAACATGAGGCCACTCTTTCAAGAAAGGGAGAGGTGGCTGTTTTATCTAATGCATAGAAATCAATAGACAGCTGAAGAAAATGAAATAGAAATTGTGTTCCAAAAGAAATAATAAGAAAACCTTAGAAAAAAAGACATTAATGAAATGGAAAGAAGTGATTTATCTGATAGAGTTCAAAATAATAATCATAAAGGTACTCGCCAAACTCAGCAAAGAATGGATGAAAAAAGGGAGAATATCAACAAAAAGATAGAAAATATAACAAAGTACCAAATTAAATTAATAAAGCTGAAAAATACAATAGATGAACTGCAAAATACACTAGAGGGATTCGACAGCTATAAAAAATAGAAGAAATGATCAGTAAACTGAAGGATAGGGTAGTGGACTCATTCAGTCAGAGCAGCAAAAAGAAAAAAAAAAAGATGAGAAAATCTTAAGATATCTCAGGGGACTTGTAGGACAGCATTAATCAGACCAAGATTCATATTATAGGGGGTTACAAAGAAAAGAGAGATAAAGGGGGCAGAAAATTTATTTTAGAATAATGGCTGAAAAAATCTCACACCTGGGGGAGGAAACAGACATCCAGATACAGGAAGTTCAGAGTTCCAAAGAAGATGAACCCCAAAAGACCAACATCATCAAGACACATTATAATTGAAGTGTCAAAAGTTTTGTTGTTGTTTAAGATTTTTAAATTTATTTGACAGACAGAGATCACAAGCAGTCAGAGAGAGAGGAGGAAGCAGGCTTCCCACTGAGCAAAGAGCCCAGTGCGGGGCTTGATCCCAGGACTCTGGGATCATGACCTGAGCTGAAGGCAGAGAGTTTAACCCCCTGAGCCACCCAGGCGCCCCATGAAGTGTCAAAAGTTAAAGGCCAGGAACGACTCTTAAAAACAGGAAGAGAAAAACAACTTGTAACATACAAGAGAATGCCCATAAGACTATAAGCAGGTTTTTCAGTGAAGTTTTGTGGACCAAAGGGAGTGGCACCATACATTCAAAGTGCTGAAAGGAAAAAACCTTCCAGGGTGCCTAGGTTGCTCAGTTGGTTAAGCATCTGCCTTCAGCTCAGGTCATGATCTCAGGTCCCAGGATCGTGGCCCTCATTGGGCTCCCTGCTCAGTGGGGAGTCTGATTCTCCCCCCTGCCTCTGCCCCTGCTAATGGTCACTCTCTCAAATAAAAAAATAATCTTTAAAACAAAACAAAACAAAATCTGCCAACCAAAAATATTTCACCTGGCAGAGTTTGTCATTCAGAATTGAAGGAGATACAAAGAGTTCTCCAGAAAAGCAGAAGTTAAAGGAGTTCATCATCACTAGGCCAGTTTTACAGGAGATGTTTAATAGACTTCTTTAAGCTAAGACCAAAAGATGCTCATTGGTAAACACACACACATACATACACATACATAAATCTCACTGGTAAAAATAAATATATAACAAAATTCAGAATAATCTAATGTTGTAAAGGTAATATTGTAAAGGTTTAGCCTAGTATGCTGGTTAAAAGAGAAGTAGTGAAAAAAACTATAACAATTTGTTAAGAGATATGAGATAAAAAGATTTAAATTGTGACATCAAAACATAAAATATTGTCTGTGGGAATAAAAACGTGAAGCTTTAGAAGGTGTTCATACTTATGCTGCTATCAATTTAAAATAGATTTTTATAAATATAAGTTGTTTTATGTAAGCATCATGGTAACCATAAAGCAAAAACCTATAGTAAATACACAAAAGATAAGAAGAAAGAAATCTAAGCATACCTCTACAGAAGGATCATGAAATTACAAAGGAAGAAAGTAACACAAGTCTTACAGGATAGCTGGAAAACAGTTAACATTAGATCAGTAGTACATATCTAACAACTAGTACTTTAAACGTAAATGGATTAAATTCTCCACTGAGTCGCTAGACTGTGGAATAGATTAAAAAACAAAACCAAAAAAAAAAAAAATAAGACTCACTATATGTCAAATACAAAAAACTCACTTCAGATGTAAGGACACACAATCTGAAAATGAAGGGATTGAGGAAGATATTCTATGCAAATAGAAACCAAAAGAAACTTGTGAAAGCTATACTTCTATCACAGAAAATAGACTTCAAGACAAAGAAAACGTTTATATAATGATAAAAGGGTCAATCCAACAGAAGGATATAATATTTGTAAGTATTTATGCACCCAACATAGAAACACCTAAATATATACAACAAGTATTAAGCAACCCAAAAGAAGAAATACAGTAATCGTAAGGAACTTCAATATCCCACTTTCATTAATGGATAGATCATCCAGACAGAATATTAAAATGGCCATAAAATGATAATGTTAGACCAGATGGACTTAACAGAGATAAACAGAACATTTCATCCAAAACAACAGAATGCACATTCTTCTCTAGTGCACATGGAATGTCCTCCAGGATAGATCCTATATTAGGCCACAAAACAACTGGTATTAAAAAACAAAAAAACACCTGATATCATTTCAACCATCTTTTCCAACCACAATAGTATGAAAACTTGAAATCAATTACTAGAAGAAAACTAAAAAATCCAAAATATGTCAAAGTTAAGCAACATGTCACTGAACACACAGTAGATCAAAGAAATAAAAATCTTGAGACATCTGAAAATGGAAATACAACATTTAAACTTATGGGATGCAGCAAAAGCAATTCTAAGAGTTCATAATGATAAGGAGCTACATCAAGAAACAAGACGAATCTCAAAAAACCTCAAAGTACACTTCAAAAAAACAGGAAAAGAACAAAGCCCAAAGCTAGAAGAAGGAAACAACAAAGATCAGAGCAGAAACAAATTACAGACAAAAGGACAACAGAAAAGTTCAGTGAAACTAGGAAATGATTTTTTTGAAAGAAGAAACAAGACTTTAACTAGACTTATCAAAAATAAATAAATAAATAAAAAGAAGACTCATGTAAATAAAATCAGAAATTCTAAAGGAAATGGTATTACCAATACCACAAAAATACAAAGGCTCATAAGAGACTTCTATGAACAATTAACATGCCAGCAAATTGGAAAATGTAGAAAAAAATGGGTAAATTCCTAATAACAGCTACCAAGACTAAATCAATAGTAAATCTCAAAAGACAAATAAGTAGTAAGAACATTAAATCAATAAACAAAAACCTCCCAACAAACAAAAGTCTAGGGCCAGATGGCTTCACTAGTGGATTCTACAAAACATTTAAAGAAGAATTAATACCAAGCCTTCTCAAACTCTTCCAAAAATAGAGAAGGAATACTTCCAAGCTCATTTTATGAGGCCAGCATTACTCTGATAACAAAACCAGACAAAGTTGCCACATGAAAAGAAAATTACAGGTCAATATCCTCTATGAACATAACTGCAAAAGCCCTCAACAAGATATTAGCAAACTGAATTCAACCATATATTAAAAGGATTATATACCATGAACAAGTGGGATTTATTCCTAGGATGCAAGGATGCTTCAATATCCACAAAATCAATGTGATATCACATTAACAAAATAAGGGATAAAAATCATGATTGTCTCAATAAATGCAGAAAACACACTTGAAAAATATAGCATCCATTTATGATTAAAAAAAAAAAAACTCTAAGAGAAAAAAAGTGGGTGTAGGGGAAACATTCACCCAACATACTTAGGGTCACAGCTAACATCATACCAATAGTGAAAAACAAAACTTTCCTCTAAGATTAGGAATAAACAAAGATGTCCACTCTCCCCACTTTTATTCAACATAACAATCAGGCAAGAAAAATAAATAAAGAGCATCCAAATCAGAAAGGGAGAAGTAAAACTGTCACTATTTGCAGATGACATAATATTATATATAGAAAATCCTTGGGACGCCTGGGTAGCTCAGTTGGTTAAGCGGCTCCTTCGGCTCAGGTCATGATCCCAGCGTCCTGGGATCGAGTCCCACATCAGGCTCTTGTTCGGCGGGGAGCCTGCTTCTCCCTCTGCCTCTGCCTGCCATTCTGTCTGCCTGTGCTCGCTCGCTCTCCCTCTCTCTCTGACAAATAAATAAATAAAATCTTTAAAAAAAAAATCCTCAATCCAAACACTGTTAGAATATACAAATTCAGTAAAGTTGCAGAATACAAAAATCAACATACAATGATCTGTTATGATTCTATACACTAATAGCAAACTAGCAGAGATTAAGGAAACAATCCTATTTACAACTACATCATAAAGAATAAAATATTTATAAATAATTTAGCTAAGGAGGTGAAAGACCTGTATACTGAAAACTATCAGACACTGATGAAAGACACTGAACAAAGACAAATAAATGCGAAGATATTCTGTGCTCATGGGTTAGAAAAATTAATATTGTTAAAATGTGCATGGTACCCAAAGCAGTCTACAAATTCAGGTGGATCCCTATCAAAATTCCAATGGCATTTTCCATAGAAATAGAAAAAAAAATCCCCAAATTTTCATGGAACCACAAAAGACCCTGAATAACCAAACAATACTTAGAAGAACAAAGATGGAGGGATCGCCTGTCCGGATTTCAAACTACATCACAAAGCTATAGTAATCAAAAGAGTATCAGAGTAATCAACAATAGAGAGATCAGTAGAACAGAATAGAGTGTCCAGAAATATGACCACACATATCGCCAGTTAATTTAAGAGAACAGGAACCAAGGATATACAATGGGGAAAGGACAGTTTCTTTAATGAATTGTTTTAAGAAAATTGGACAGCCACATGCAAAAGAATCATGGTGGAGCCCTAACTCACACCACACACAAAAAACAATTCAAAACAGATTCAAGACTTGAATATAAAACCTGAAATCATGAAACTCTTAGAAGAAAACATAGGGAGTAAACTCATTGGTCTCAGTGATAATTTTTTGGATTTGACGCCACAAGCAAAGACAACAAAGCGAAAATAATGAAGTGTACCAGGTGGTGGGTATTATAGAGGGCACGGATTGCACGGAGCACTGGGTGTGGTAAAAAAATAATGAATACTGTTATGCTGAAAATAATAAAGAAAGAAAGAAAGAAAGAAAGAAAGAAAGAAAGAAAGAAAGAAAGAAAGAAAGAAAGAAAGAAAGAAAGAAAGAAAGAAAGAAGTGGTACTACGCCAAACTAAAAAACTCTGCCCGGCAAAGGAAACCACCAACGAAATGAAAAGGCAACATTACCAAGTGGGAAAAATACTTGCAAGTCCTGTATCTGATAAGGGGTTAGTAGCTAAAATATATCAATAATTCACATAACTCAACAGCAAAACAAACACACAATAATAACAACAAAAACCAACTGATTAGAAAATGGGGTGGGGGTGCCTGGGTGGCTCAGTGGGTTAAAGCCTCCGCCTTTGGCTCACGTCATGATCTCAGGGTCCTGGGATCGAGTCCCGCATCGGGCTCTCTGCTCAGCAGGGAGCCTGCTTCCCCCGCCCCTGCCTGCCTCTCTGCCTACTTGTGATTTCCGTCAAATAAATAAAGTCTTTAAAAAAAAAAGGAAAATGGGCAAAGGATTTTTTTTTTCCCCTAAAGAACACATAACACATGGCTTACAGGTACAGGAAATCATCTCAACATCACTAATCATCAGGGAAATGGAAGTCAAAACCACAAGGAGATATCACTTCACACTTGTCAGAATGGTTATTCTCAAAAAGGCAAGAAATAACAAGTGTTGGCAAGAATGTAGAGAAAAGGGAACGCTCATGCACTATTAGTGGGAATGCAAATCAGGGTAGTCACTATGGAAAACAGTGTGGAGATGCCTCAAAAACTGAAAGTAAAACTACATTTTGATCTAGCAATTCCACTTCTGGGTATTTATCCAAAGGGGGAAAAAAAAAAACACTAACTCAGAAAGATACACTCACCATCCCCCCCCTCCCATGTTCATTGTCAACATTATTTACAACAGCCACAGAAGTAATCAAAGTGGCCATGATGGATAAATGAATAAAGACAATGTGCCCCCCCCCCACACACACACTGGACTATAATTCAGCCATAAAAAAAGAAAGAAATCTTGCCATTTGCAGCAACAATAACAGTACACCATGTGAAATAAATCAGAGAAAGGCAAATACCATAGGATATCCTTTACGTGCGGAATCCAAACAAACAAAAAACTAAAATCCTAGATTCAAGGAACAGACTGGTGGTTGCCAGACGCAAGGGATGGGAGTGGCTCAAATGGTGAAGGGCCTCAAGTCGTACAGTCTTCCAGTTATAAAATAAATAAGCCCTGGGGATGTAGCATGCTGCATGGGAACTGTAGTTAATAACACTATATCATGTATTCGAAAGTTGCTAAGTGTGTACCTCTTAAAGCTACTCATCATGAGAAAAAAATTTAGAACTATGTGTTGTGACGGATATTAACAAGACTTCTTGTGGTTGATCATTTCACAGTGCATAAAAGCATGAATCGCTGCTTTACGGCCAAAACCAATAATGTTCTATGTGAGTTTTAGCTCTGTGTAAAAAATCCCTGCAAGAATAGAAAATAAAATAGAATTACCTGAGCCTAGATTTAAGCCTAAGTAGGCGCTGCTCCTGCGTTCATGTCCATTGGGACAGTAGAAATTGCTTGACACGTGAGGTAATTCTTCCTTGTCTAAGTGTGCCATGCTTTGCAGGATATCTAAGCATTAAATTCAAGGAGTAGCTCCCCACCCTCGTGACAACCCAGTTCTTCCCCACAAGTTTCTGATACACTCTCTAGGGGGCACTGCTGCCATCTCACTCCGTACCCTGAGAGGCACTGTGCTGGGATCTGAAGCTCAAAGCTAGTGCTGCTTGTCGCCCAGATTCCTGGAAGCAGCCATCATTAGAACATGTGGACGAAGCCAACGCACAGAAGAAGGCAGAATGGGAAGGTGTTTCCAGAGAGACTCCTAAAGGCATTATTTGAGTTCCTGGATCCATGTGTGCAGGAAGCCAGAAAATGTGTATTTTCTGGCTTACCTGAGCACTAGATTTCCTTTTTGTTTGTATTACATTAAGTTTGGTTTCTGACTGGTGCAACCCGCCCAAAATTTAGGCTAGGACATGGTTCAAAAGGCAGTTGTAGGTATAATTATCCTTTAGGGAGGGGTTGTTTGATGATACTTTATCATTATTATTGATCTTTTCCTTCTGCAAAGTATAAATAGGGTAAAGTGAGTTCCAGAGTATTAGGTCCTAGTAGGCCAGACTTCAGTCTTTTTTTAACTTATTTTAAAATCTAGATTCAATTAGCCAACATATAAGACATAATTAGCTTGAGATGTAGAAGTCCATAATTCATCTGCTGCATGTAATACCCAGCACTCATCACATCACGTGCCCTCTTTAATGCCCCAGACATAGTAAGGTTTATGAACAAATGACCTTTTTATCATGGAACTGATCTATACACACACACACACACACACACACACACACACACACACACAGCCCTAGTGGGTGTCCTCCTGCGTCCTATACTACAGCCACATTCCCTGGGCATAGCTGATTGGTCCAGGGATGAACCAATCAAAATCCTTTCCCAGGAATTTCAACCCAGGTTCCAGAGGACTGAATCCCTCTCTCTAGGGCTGGAACGTTTGTAGGTAACGTGAATATTAGGGTGGGGGAGGGGAGAGCTATAAGGCAACAGTGGTGTGCCAGGTGACTTAGGGAAACAGCAAAAACTGATTAGCAAAGGTGAAGAAAAAGTTTCAGAAATGTTTCAGTTCCAAATCCCATCCGTTCCCAATATCTACCTATATCCTGCCCTTGGGTCCTCCAAGAACCCCTGTATCTTGAAGCAAAATCCTGCTTTTCGGTTTTATCTCCAGGGGGCTTCTTTACTTGCTTCTAAAAAATTCTAATACCTTATTCCCATAGGTATTTTAAGTTCTCTCTTCTCATCAAATCAGATCAGCAGGAAGCCACACCCCATGGTGAGGGCAGGGGGTGGGTCATCCATTGCAGGACCGCCTGGTGGGGGGAAAAGGGGCTGTGCACAGAGTGGTAATAGGTTTCCTTTGGCTTTAATCAAAGGTTAACACAAGTAACACCAACACGCTTTTGTATTCAAACCCAGGCTCTGACCCTCATCCCTGGAGTCATTTTCTGAGCTTCAGTTTATCTCTAAAATGGGTATGTTTTTAAGGGCTTACAGGAATAAAGCAAGACAACGTGGTCAAACACTCATGAAGAGGGACCTTGATGGTCCCTCTGGAACCTGGGTTGAAATTCCTAGGAAAGGATTTTGATGGTCCGTTCCAGAAGCTTGGACCTGTCAGGGCCTCACCTTCCTCGTCGGCTCCCTGCCTGCACTCCTGCTCTTCCACTCCAGCTCCATGGCCTGGTTTGTTGCTCTGAGAGAACCAAAGTCTTTCTCACCTTTGCTGTTTTTCTGCCTTAAACAATCCTCTTTCTAACTCTCTACCCAGACTCTTCATCTGACCGACCCACCTCACGTCTCAGCCTTCCATGTGCCTCTGACTCGGGGCTCCTCTCCACACCCCCAACCCTGTGCAGGCACCATGCTCTTGGCTTCATAGAGCGGGTCACATCTGGAATAGAGTTCGGTCATGTTCTTCTTGCTGAATATTTGGTTTTTCCATGAGACCCTGGGAGCACAGGGACTACATCTGGTATGTCCATTGAGGCACGGGGCCAGACACACAGCAGATGTCCACTAAACGTGCTCTCCCCTCTTGCCTGAATACCAGCCCACCTTGCCCAACCGGCTCACTGCTGGAACCGCCAGCTCCACCTTGCACCTACAACTCCCTGACTAGAGATGCAGAAAAGCTGGATGTCCCCGAGTTCATGTTTACTTAACCCAAAGCCCGATAGCTGAATAGTAAGACCGGCTCAGCAGGCGGGATGTACCCCAGTGGTGCACCCAGGCATGGCTGGTAATGCCTTTATCCCCAGCCACAGAACTGGGCCTCTCGTTTGTGTTGAAGAAACAGAATCTCCTTTATATGAACCCTTAGACAATAGGATTTCAAATGGCAGAGAGAACCCCATTCTGATTGTTTCGGAGCTGTGGGGCATGGCTGTAATTCACACGGTCTCCTCGCAACTGAGGAAGAGGAGCCAAGAAGAGTCAAAAGCAAAAAGAAAACCACTTTTCTGCAAAGGCATTCTGCAAAAGCCCCGTGCACACACAAATGGGCTGGTTGGGTCATTTCCAGTTGTGCTGTCGAGAAAAGAGCTATTTCTCTTTAACTCTTAACTACAAAGATGTTACTCTGGGACCATCATAGGTTTGTGATATTCATTCATTGGTTTTTAAAAGCAAAGTATTTAAACTAGGCCACCAGTGTCATGATACTCTATTGTTGGAAGAGAGAGGTCTAGTGCTGAAAAAATTCATACCCAGAAATGTCTTCCATTCAATGAAAAGCAGAAACAGAGGTTCTAAGAGGACAGTTTAGATGGGAGAGGATGGTAGTTATAAGAGCTTGGGTATTGGAAATATAGGGTACATCTGCTATCCCCCACTCTTATCTCCAGCCTATGACAAGCGTTACCAAGGGATCATGGCAGTGTAGCACAGAAGCTGAGAAGGTAGGCTCTGGAATCACACTGGGTTTGAATCCATTTAACAGCTGCATGGCCTTGGGTTAGTCAATCATGCAGGGCCTCACTTACCTCACTGATAAAGGGGGAGCACAAGTGTACCTGTCTCGTGTCCTGCGGTTGGCAGAATGACCAAATAATTTTAGTTCTATAAGTACTTGGAAGAGTGGCCCAAAGCAAGCACTCAAGAAATCTTAAGTTCTTACACCAAAACCCAGATGTTTTCTCAACAAGAGTTCATCAACAAGCAAATAAATTGTGATATATACATACAGTGGAATACGACTCAGCAACGAAAAGTACTTAAAAAAAAAAAACAACAACTATGAACACTAACAACTTGGTTGGATCTCAAAATAATTATGCTGAATGAAAATACACCAATAAGGTAAGGTAGATCTAGCAGGATTCCATTTACACAGAACTGAAAATGCAAACTGATCTCTAGGGATGGAAAGTGTATCCATGGTTGCCAGGAAATGGTAAGGCCGGGCAAGGTGGGAGGGAAGCATCACAAAGGGTCAGGACTACACCGTTGTGGTGGTGGATATATTCACTAGGCTGATTGAGAGGATGGCTTCATAAGCGTGCACACGTGAAAAGTCAAATTGTACACTTGAAACAGGTGATCTGTTGTAGGTCAATTCTCTCTCAAGCTGTTTAAGGAAAAAGATTAGCCATTATTCTTTCCCACTGCCCCCACCCCTGTTGGTCACTACTGGGTCAGGGTCAACATTCAAGTTTTATTGGCGATCCTTGATTTAGCTGAACTTTTTTAGACTCTCCCCCTTATGAGAACATATGCTTCTAGAACTTACTAGTCCTTCGACCTTAGACTAAGTGTTCCTCAGGAATATGGAAATTGCAGTAGCTACCTGCCTTTCTGGACTGTTGTGAAGGCCAGCGGTAGAAATTCTATTCAGACTACTCTGGAACATGCCCTGCCGTTAGGCGTACGTGAAGGGATACAGATGGTCTGCGTTTTCACAGTTCCTGGGTTTGCTGGGACTCAGTCTGCCAGCAGAACTTGATGTCCCTTTTAAAGCAGCCCTTCAGGGGACGCCTGGGTGGCTCAGTTGGTTAAGCAGCTGCCTTCGGCTCAGGTCATGATCCCAGCGTCCTGGGATCGAGTCCCGCATCAAGCTCCTTGCTCGGCAGGGAGCCTGTTTCTCCCTCTGCCTCTGCCTGCCATTCTGTCTGCCTGTGCTCTCTCTCTCTCTGATAAATAAATAAAATATTAAAAAAAAAAAGTAGCCCTCCAGCAAATATTATTCCAATGTATGAACAGCACGTTTTTATGGCTAACCATCAGGATTTGTGGAGAGGAAGACTTCAGGGAGGAGAGTCTGAGGGACTCTGGGCGGGCTGCTTAGAGAGGCCCAGCCAGCACTGGCAGGAACCATCCCATAGGGAACTCCCCAGGTGGAGACTCTGATCCCTCTAGAAAATTTCTTCCTTCTAGCCAGGGGCCTGTGCCCCTTGAGGAATTAAAGTGTGGTGCTGATTGACGTAGCCGGGCCTCGCTTGATCTCTCATGTAAAAGCAATCATTTATGTCATACTACAGAGCCGAAAGGGGGAGTCTGCAGGAAACAAGTGTTAAAAGGCCTTATTTGGGAGGTGGGGACTGGGGTTTTTTACCAGAGTAAAAAACCAGGCCCTGGACCCATTGCAAAGAACCTCTTCGTGGTATAGTGTGTGTTCACACGAAGTTCACTCTTGCCACCACTGTCCCACTGTGTGCCTCATGAAGCTGCCAGCGAGTGTCCTTTTGCCCTACCTTTCTCTGTAGGGTCCGAACTGCTGGATTTCAAATCCTGCTGTAAGGATTCCCAGCTACGTATTCTCGGGCAAGATACTGCTCTGTATCCGTTTCCTCTTCAGTCTACGGGCACAGTACTACGTATTTCCTAGGGGGTTTGTGAGCATTAAGCAAATATTGCAAAGGGCCCGGAGTCATGCCTAGCACACAGTAAGCTCTCACTACGTCTTCACGGGGATTGCTTCTCTTGGCCAACCCCTCTACAGCTTCCGAGCACCCTCTTGCGCTCTCTGTAGGTTCCTGGCAGCACGTGAAAGATTCTTTATTCTACCAGTGGATGAAAAAGACTTTGAATAAAACCCCAGGCTTCGGTTTTGTCCCAGCGAGCTGCCTGGATAAAGTTCTTTACGCAGCTTTCCCGAGAGGGATTTTTTCCAAAAATGAGATCTCTCTTATAGAGCAAGCTTGAGCCAAGGTCAACCTGCAGAATTCTGAGAGCTGGGCAGGGCTCTGGCCATGATGGGTGCATTCACTCCCTGGTCGTTTTCACACATGGTTTAGGGTTTAGCCTGGGCTCCCCAACTGAACTGGGATGCCTGAAGGGGGGAACCCAGGCATTATTATTATTATTTTTTTTTTTTAAGAGAGTGAATGTATGCAAGAGATGGGGGTTGGGGCTGGGCAGAAGGGGAGAGAGAATCTTAAGCGGGCTCCACACCCAACACAGAGCCAGACACAGGGCTCTATCTCACAACCCTATGATCATGACCGGAGCAGAATGCAAGAGTCAGTCACAGAACCAACTGAACCACCTAGGAGTCCCTGGTATTTCCTTAAAAGCTTCCCAGGGGATACCCAGTGTGCAGTCAAGGCTGAGCCATGCTGCTTTGGTGTAAACCCAAGGCTGCGCTGTGAAGGTTTTCACGGGAGTCATGGGTCATAGATGGTGCTTAGCCTGTAGTCATATTTAAAGATACAAGCAGGGGTCAATAAACTGACAAGACTGCAGCCTCAGAAAGGGGGTCCATAGGATATCGAAGCTCCATGGTATTTTCTCATCTTTTTAGAAGACTTCAGGTAGTACAGGTAGTTTAGAAGACGCCCAGGTAGTACAGTTTGGTCTTACAAGGGGAAGAGTTCCTTTTGTGGTGACACCACCCCTGCTCTCAACTAGAGCTCCCTGTAGGAGTCCAAAGGCAGGGATGGGCAAAGGCAGATCCGAGCCTCCTAGGTCTGAAGGGGACCTGACCCCAAGGCATTCAGTCTCTCGGTGAGGGGAGCAGAGTCATCCCTGGAGTACATGCCGAAGGTGAGATGGGAAGCTGTGCCTTGAAGCCCAGGGAAGGGGACTATGGAGAATTTCTGAAGAAGCTGGGGCAGCCTCAGTGTTGCGGCGGGGGGGGGGGGGGGGGCAAGGGAGAGAGGATGGGTAGGTCCTCAGGAAGGACTCCTAACTACACCATGCTCCTGATTCTTCAAATGTCAAGTGGGGACAAGCGTTCCTACCGCACAGTCACAGTGAGCTGGAGTTAGTACAGTGTAAAGAAGACAGTGCTGGGCACTGAGAAAATCCTTATAAGACTGGCTGAGCTCCTCATTATTATTGCTGTCAACATTATTGGGCACCAATGGTTATTCAGACTCTATAACCCGGAGGAAATTTTCCCTCATAATAGTCCCATCACCTTTGAGAGGCAGCAAACCCTTTTGCATGGTAGCTTTTGGGTAATGTTTTGAAGGGCCTTCAAATTCTGATACTCAAGGTCTGTGTGTTATAATAACGTGCTTGCACTTTATTCCCATTTCTCAAAGGTCATTTGTGCTTCTTATTAAAACCAAGTATCTTTTCCAAAATAGTTGTGCAGCCTTTGGGGATAGCTGCTGTTCAGACCTTCTAGCCCAAACTCCGAAGCCACTTTGGGTCTCTTCCCTTTCTTCACTCCAGAGCCAATCCAAGTCCTGCCTAACTTCCCCTCCTAAAATTTTTTTTAAAACAATTTAACACGGATTTATTGCAAGGTAGAAAATACAGGGACATGTCATCCTTCTGTGAGTGCTTGGTTAGTGAGGAAAGCAACTCTTGAATGTTTGTCCTTGCTCCTTTATTTCTTTGAAATTCAATTCCTGCTCACTTTTCTCATACAACCTCTAGTTGTCAGAATGGAACGGAGCAGGGTCACATCTGGGGACTCCAAGCTCCTTGGCCCCGTGGCTGCTCCTTCAGAATCCCTGCTGCCTCCGTCTGCAGCTCCACAATACACCTCTTCTGGCCTCACCTCTATTTCCCAATAACAAACTTTTTTTTTTTTTTTTTTTTTTTTTTTTAAGTCATCGTAGGCCCGTGCTGGCCCATGTTTCTGGAACATGGCCTCTACTCATCCCTGTCAAACTCACCTTCTCCAGAAAGCTTCTCTGCCCCTCCCCCACTCTCCATGTTTGCTGGCACAGCACAGCACCCCAGAACTCCCCACGGTGCTAGCGGTGTCTGTCTGGCCCCAGTAGACAGTGAGATGGTCCAGTTTTCAACTCCCACCACTGATGCTAATGTGGTGCCTGTACAGAAGGGAGCCTCCCAGCAGCCCCTTTATGTCCCCCTCTGATGGGGACAGTGTCTGTAACACCCAATTCCTGGTGTCCCTTCCATAGCGCCAGCTTCTCCTGATTTCAGTGCCTGGATCTGGGTCCCTTTTTGAGCGTTCTTCCTATTAGCAGGTACAAACTGAAGTGTTATTTTTGTTTGAAGAAGAGATCAGGCTTCTGGAATCAGAGTGCCTGGGTGTGAATCCTGACGCCCATCAGAGAAGCTGTGTGACCTTGGACAAGTATTAATCTACCTCAGTTAAATCTCCCATAAACAAGGATGACCACTGGGTCAAGCTCCTATGGTTGTTGCAAGGGCTCAAGCAATTTGTATATATGGACACAGTCTGGTCCATAGTGAACACTACATGAGGGCTAGCCAGTCCTGGGATTATTTCCAGAACACTGTCACTCAGATCACAGGTCCCCTTTCCTCTTGGCTGCTCTCACCTGGTTTCATCTCCTCAGAGGCACACGCAGGGCCTGAGGTCATCACCCTCTGTGCTCTGGCAAAGTCCCTATTTCCAATTAAGTCTTCATTCTGAGCTTCCGGAAGTACCTGAATATTTGGAGGACACTATCCAACGGACTCTAGCCGGTCTCTGGGTTTAGGTGTTCCAGACCAGAAAATTACCCAGGAACTCCAGACATTACAGAACTACCTATTACTGGTGTAATTTTGCAGGTCTCTCACATTTCCTATAATTTTGTGTGTTCTTTCAAGTTCCAAAGGACTCTAAGGCATTCAGCATAGTCCAGCACAGGAGGAGTCAGGACAGAGACAGACATACAGCCCAAGCTCTCTAGCCTTCCCTTTATGACCCTTTCTTCGAAACCTCCAGAGAATAAAGAGGATGCTGACGAATGAGACAAGATAGATGAGGTGGGAGGATTTAACTCCCTCCCTCTTGCCACTCTTATATTTTTGTGTGTTTGCTCAAAAACCCTGCTTATTGATCAGAAATGCTACATGTTTGCTCAATCTCTTTGTTCATATAGTCCAGAGCTTTGACAATTGGTTCCCAAAGCTTGGGCTATAAGAGGAACAAAGGGCACCTATGGACACTAGATGGGCCCCTGAAATAAGAGCACCAGCTGTTAGGAACCACCTTGTTCACCTTGCTCTGTAGTAGACCTACTACCCTGCCCATCCCAGAGACCGGAGTATGAAGGACTCAGGGGAAGTGGAAAGCTCCACACTGAAGATAGCCATTTCTCACCATTCACACCCCCATAGAATGTGAGTCCCAGATATGAAAAGACCAAAAAGATTATTTAAATTGAATAGGCTACATGCAAATAACATTAATGCTTTTTAAGCCTTTTAAGTGTTCTTTGTTGGTAATACTATGGATTATGCTACAGAAATTGTTTCCCTTCTTATCTGTAATCTAGGTGGCAGATTCTGTGAGGTTAGGAGACAACTCTTTGTCACATCACAAGAGGCACTCAATAAATAGTCCTCGAATGAGGAAATGTTAAGCTTTTATTTCATATGGCTACCATGTGTCAGGCACAGAGTAAATTAAAGTAATCCTTGGAAACAATATAGAATTGATTCAAAAATGGAACACCATTAAAAAAAATCTATTTAAAACTGTGTTAAGACTTAAGACCCATAAATGGCATGACTGAAAAGTCATGGTACAGATTTCACGAGCCATCCTCGGAAAGTACCCGAATAGAGCATGAGCCGTAGATGCAGCCTGCCTGCCTGCTTTGTACTCCGGCTTCACCACTGACAAAGTCTGTCGATTGAAGGAAGTTTCTTAACTTCTTTGTGCCTCCGTTTCCCCAACTGTATATGAGAATCAGGTCAGTCCTTACTTCAGGTGGTTGTTGTGAGAATGAGTTTACTCACGTTAAGTATTCTGAACCACATGTGGCATAGAATAAATTCTGAGGGTTCACTAGTTTGCCTCACTCATGGGCATGTTTCAGCACTAGACCTTGTACAGTGTGAAGTTCGTGGAAGGAACGCAATAATGTTTGTTGATAAATTATAACATCAATAAACTAAAATGTGAGGTGGGGGTAGAAGTGAAAGTAGAGAATTTTTATATGCTATTCAAGTTAAGTTATCAGCTTAAGATGGGATGTTAGAACTATATGACATTTTATGTGATTCTCAGGGTAACCACAAAGGAACAACCCATCGTAGATACACACAAGATTTTGATAATGATATCAAAACTCACTACCACAAAAAGCAATCAAATCATAAAGATGGCTAAAGAGAAAGGGACAAAGGCACCATAAAACAATCCAAAAACAGTAAACAAATTAGCAATAGTAGTCCTTACCTATCAATAATTACTGTAAGTGTGAATTAAATTAAATCCAATCAAAAGTCAGACTGGTTGAATGGAAAAAAAAAAAAACCACTAGAGCTAATGATAAAGAGACTTTTTCACTTTAAGATCACACAGGCTAAAAGTGAAGAGTATGAAAAAAAAGATATTTTAAGTAAATAGTAATCAAAGGGGGGGTTACTTTAATTTAAAAATAAAAACTTTGTGTTACAAATGGTCACAAGTGACAAGGAAGTTCTTTATATATTGATAGAGGGATCAATTCACCAAAAAAGTATAATGATTATAAATTTTATGCATCCAACACTATAGCACTAATATATAAAGCAAATACTGAGGGAACTAAAAAGACATCAACAGGGACACCTAGGTGGCTCAGACTTTAAGGCATCTGCCTTGGGCTCATGGCCCCAGGGTCCTGGAATCAAGCCCCACATTAGGCTTCCTACTCAGCTGGAAGCCTGCTTCTTCCTCGCCCTCTGCCTGCTGTTCCCCCTGCTTGTGTTCTCTGTCAAATAAAATCTTAAAATAAATAAATAAATGTGGGGCACCTGGGTGGCTCAGTGGGTTAAGGCCTCTGCCTTCAGCTCAGGTCATGATCTCAGGGTCCTGGATCAAGCCCTGCACTGGGCTCTCTGCTCTGTGGAGAACCTGCATCCTCCTTTCTCTCTGCCTGCCTCTCTGCCTGCTTGTGATCTCTGACTGTCAAAGAAATAAAATCTTTAAAAATAAATAAATAAATAATAAAGAGAATCAACAGCAATACAATATGGTGGAGAACTTAAATAACACTCTCAAACATGATTAGATCACCCAGGCAGAGAATCTGTAAAAACACAGTGGATTTCAACGGCACTATAGACTAAATGGACTTAATAGACCTAGAGAACATTCTATTCAACAGTAAAATACACATTCTTTTCAAGTGGTAATGGAACAATCTTCAAGAGGGACATGTTAGACTATAAGACAAGTCTCAAATTCAAAAAGATAGAAATTACATTAAGCTTTTTTTTTTTTAACCACAATGGTATGAAACTAGAAATCGGTAAAAAAGAAAATTCACAAACACATGAAAGTTCAACACTTTTTTTTTTTATTATTATTATTTACTTGACAGACTGAGCAAGCACAAGCAGGGGGAACAGCAGAGGGAAGAGGAGAAGCAGGCTCTCCACTGAGCAGGGACCCTGATGCAGTGTTTGGTCCCAGGACCTCGAGATCATAACCTGAGCTGAAGGCAGACGCTTAACCAACTGAGCCACCCAGGCACCCTCAACATACTCTTGAACAATTGATATATCAAAGAAGAAATCAACCAAAAATATCTTGAGAAAAATGGAAATTGGAACACAACATACCAAAACTTAAAGGATACAGCGAAAAAATGACTAAGAGGAAAGTATGAAAATCTACTTTAAGGGGGGAAAAATATCTCAAATAAACAACGTAACAGTACACCCCAAGGAGCTAGAAAAAGAACAAACTAGGCCCAAAGTCAGCTGAAGGAAGTAAATGAAATCAAAGAAATAAATGAAATAGACAGTAGGACAAAAATAGACAAGGTTAACAAAATAAAAATATCTTCTTTAAAAATACAAAGAACTAAGAAAACAAAACCCCAAAAAACCTAAAAATCTATAAACCTTTAGCTAATAAACTCACCAAGGGGTGGGGGGAGAGGACTCAAAAATCAGAAAGAGGAGCCATTACAATTGATAGCACAGAAATAAGAACAAAGGATTAGAGACCACTATAAAAAATTATACACCAAGAAACTGGACAGCTTAGAAGAAATGGATAAAATCCTACATACAACCAACAGACTAATGAAGTATAGAAACTCTATGCAAGCCAATGATGAGCAAGGAGATGAAGTATTAAGAAACAAACAAAACCTCCCAACAAACAAATTTCAGGACCACATGGCTTCATTGGTGAATTCTACAGAACATTTAAAGAAAAACTAACACCAATATTTCTCAAACTCTCCCCCAAAATTGAAAAAGCACTCTGAATCTAATTTTAAAAGACTAGTATTACAATGATACCAAAGTCAGATAAAGACACTACAAAAAAAGGACACTGAAGATCAATATCCTTGATGACCATAGGTGCAAAAATGCTCAATGAAATAACTGAATTCAACAATATATTACAATGATCATGCACAAGGACCAAACAAGATACATACCAGAAATGTAAGCAAAGTTCAACATACAAAAATATACATCATATTAATTAGATGAAAATAAAATCTTATCTTAGTAGATGCAGAAAAAGTATTTTGACAAAACCCAACATTCATTCATAAGAACTTTCAACAAATATAGAAGGAATGTCACACAAAAAAGGACACGTATGATGGGCCCAGGGCTAACACTGTACTCAAGAATGAAAGGTTGAAAATTTTCCTCTAAGATCGGAAACTAGGCAAGAATGCCCACTCTCACCACTTATATTCAATATAGTACAGGAAGTCCTAGCCAGAGCAATTAAGAAAGAGAAAGAAATAAAGGGCATCCAAATCAGGAAGAAGTAAAGTGGTCACTGTTTGCAGATGACAGGACATTGTTTATAGGAAATCCTTAAAATTTCATAAAAATACTGTTAGAATAAATGAATTCAGTAAACTGAAATGGTTCCAAATCAATGTACAAAAATCAGTTGCATTTCTATACACTAGCAACGAAATATCTGACGAAAGAAAACAATCTCATTTATAATAGCAACAAAAGGAATAAAATACTTGGGAATAAATTTAACCAAGGAAGTGAAAGATCTCTATACTGAAAACTATTAAACATTGATAAAAGAAATTAAAGAAGACCTAAGTGGAATATACATCATATTAATTAGTGGAATGTTATCCCCTGTTCACAGATTGGAAGAATATTTTTGAAATGTCCATTCTCCCAAAGCCATCTATAGACTCAATGAGATGACTATCAAAATTCCAGTGACATTTTTCACAAAAATAGAGGAAACAATCCTAAAATTGATATGGAACTACCAAAGACTCTGAAAAAGAACAAAGCTGGAGGCATAACACTTCGTGATTCAAACTATATTACAAAAGTATAGTTATCAACATAGTATGGTATTGGCATAAAAACAGACCTATCAGTAGAACAGAATGGAGATCCTAGAAATAAAGTTCCATACATACAGTCACTAATATTTGATAAGGGTGCTAAGAATATGCAAGAGAAAACAGTGTCTCCAATAAATTCTTATGGAAAAACTGGATATTCACATGCAACATGCTACCGAAGAACCAATGGATCAAAATAAAAATAAATACCTTTAAGGCAACTGAAAATGGAAATACAACATACCAAAACTTATGGGATGCAGCAAAAACAATTCGAAGAGGTAAGTTCATAATGATAAATGCCTACGTCAAAAAACAAGAAAAATCTCAAATAAACAACCTAACTGGACACCTCAAATAAGAAAAGAACAAAGCCCAAGGTTAATAAAATGGAAGGAAATAACAAAGATCAGGAGAAAAGAAATAAAACAGACTAAAGGGGCAATAAAAAAAAAAATCAAATGACTAAGATCTGAGATTTCTTTTTTTTGAACAAAGAAAATCCACAAACCTTTAGCTAGACACACAAGGGAGTGGGGGAGAGAGACAAAAAATCAACTACTATCAGAAATGAAGGAGGAGACATTGTATTCTGATGATACAGAAATACAAAGGATTGTAAGAGTACTATACCAATTATACACTAAAAAATCAATGTAGAAGAATGGGTAAATTGATAGACCCATACAACCTACCATGAAATTACTTAAGCATGAAGAAAGAGAAAATCTGAAAAGACTCCGTACTAGTAAGGAGATTGAATCAGTAGTCAAAAACCTCCCAACAAATGAAAGTCTAGGATGAGATGGTTTAGCTGTTGAATCCTATAAAACTTTTAAGTAAGAATACCAGTCTTCTCAAACTCTTCCACAAATAGAAAAATAGGGAATACTTCTAAACTCACTTATGAGTTTAGCATTATCTTAATATGCATTAATTAATTAAGTTAGCATTATCTTAATATCTAAAAAATCAGACAAGGACACCACAAAAACAAAACAAAACAAAAACAAAAAATTACAGGCCAATATCCCTGATGAACACAGATGCAAAAACCCTTAACAAAATATTAACAAACCAAATTTAACAATACATTAGAAGGATCACACCATGATAAGAGAGATCTATTCCAGGGATGCAAGGATGATTCAGTGTCCACAAATTAGTCAATACACCACACTAACAAAGGATAAAAATAATATGATCAATAAATGCAGAAAAAGCATTTAATGAAATTCAATATCCATTTATGATAAAGAAAAGAGAATCCCAACAAAATGGGTATAGGGTGATATGCATAAACATAATAAAAGCTATAGAAGAGAAGCCCACGATTAATATATGCAATGGTGAAAAGCTTTTACCTTGTCAGAAGGGGAATAACACAAGGATGCCTACTCTCCCCACTTTTATTCAACAATTTAATATTGGAAGTCCTAGCCAGAGCAATTAGGCAAGAAAAATAGAAAGTATCAAAATTGGAAAGGAAGAAGTAAAATGGTCAACTATTTGCAAATGACATTATATGCAGAAAACCTTAAAGTTTCCATGAAAATGGTTAGAACTAATAAATCCAGTAATATTGCAGTAAATGAAAATCTGTTGTATTTCAGTTATCAGATATCAGAAAAATTAACAGTCATAAATTGTAACATAAAGAATAAAATACGTAGGAATAGGTTTCACCAAGGAGGTGAAAGACTAGTACATTAGACCATATCAGACACTAAGTAAAAGGAATTGAAGAGGAGACAAATAAATTGAAAGATACCCTGTGCTCATGGATTGGAAGAATTAACGTTGTTAAAATGCCCATACAATCTAATGCAATCTACAGATTAAATGCAATCTCTATCAAGATTCCAATGGAATTTTTCACAGAAATAGACCAAAACAATCCCCAAACTTGTATGGAACCATAAAAAAACCCTAAATAGCCAAAACAATCTTGAGAAAGAACAAAGCCAGCAGCCTCATGAGCCCAGATTTCAAGCTATATTACAAAGCTATAATAATCATGTGGTATTGGCATAAAACAGACACATAGATCAATGCAACAAAATAGCCCAGAAATCAACCTATAAGGCAAGAATGTACAGTAAGGAAAGGATAGGCTCTTCAATAAATGGTGCTGGAAAAACAGGACAGCCAAGAGTAAAAGAATGAAACTGGAGTACTACCTTATACCATATACAAAAATTAACTCAAAATGGAATTAAAGACTTGAATGTAAGACCTGAACCCATAAAAATCCTAGAAGAAAGCTTGGCAGTAACTCCTTGACACCAGTCTTGGGGGTGGTTTTTTGAATCTGACACCAAAAACTAATACTACAACATAAACAATAAACAAAGTAGGACTACATTATACTAAGAAGCTCTGTATGACAAAGGAAACCATCAATAAAATGACAAGGTATCAGTGAAATACTAGCAAACAGAATCCAATAAGGCATTAAAAAATCATTTACCACCATCAAATGAGATTTATTCCAGGGATACAAGGATAGTTCAATATGTACAAAAATCAACATGATAAATGACATCAATGAGAAAAAGGATAAAAACCATATAATCATCTTAATAGGTGTGGATAAAGCATTTTACAAAGTACAACACCCATTCATGATAAATGCTATCAACAATATATATAAACCCACAGCTAACGTTATACTTAATGGTGAAAAAACGGGGAGCTTTTCCTTTAAGATCAGGAACAAGACAAGGATGTCCCCTCTTAACACTTTTATTCAACATAGTACAGAAAGTCCTAACTGTAGCAATCAGGCAACAATAAAATGCATCTAAATTGATAAAGAAGCCAAACTTTTGCTCTTGGAAGATGACATGATACTGTATTTAGAAAGCCCTAAAGACTCTACCAAAAAGCTATTAGAATTCATAAATTAATTCAGTTAAGTTGCAGAATTCAAAATTAATACACAAATCTCTTGCATTTCTATACACAAATGATGAAGTAGCGGAAAGAGAAATGAAGAGAACAATCTCACTTACAAGTGTACCAAAAAAAAAAATAATAATAATAATAATAATACCTAGGAATAAACTTAACCAAGGAAATAAAAGACCTGTACTCTGAAAACTATAAAACATTGGTTAAAGAAATTAAATAGAACACAAATGAAAAGCTATTCCACGCTTATAGATTAGAAGAACCAATATTGTTAAAATAGACATACTACCCCAAGCAGTCTACAGATTTAAAGTAATCCTTATCAAAATACCAATATTTATCACAGACCTAGAATAACAAAAATTTATGTGGAACCACTAAAGACCCTAAATAGTCAAATAATCTAAAAGCAAAACTGGAGGTATCGCAGTCTGAGATTAAGATACTGCAAAGCTTAAAAAAAAAAAAAAAAAAATACTGCAAAGCTGTAGTAATCAAAACAGTATGGCGGCACTGGCACAAAAACAGGCACATAAATCAATAGAACAGAATAGAGTGCCCAGAAAATAAACCCAACCTTACATGGTTAATCTGTGACAAAGGAGAAGAGAATACATGATGAGTAAAAGATAGTATCTTCAAGAAATGATGCTGGGAAAACTGGGCAGCTACAAGAAAGAGTGGAACTGGACCATTTTCTTACATCATACACAAAATAAATTCAGAATAGATTAAAAACCTAAATGTGAGACTTGAAACCATAAAACTAGAGGAAAATAGGCAGTAATTTCTTTGATACCAGCGATAGAAGCTTTTTTTTTTTTTTTTTCTGGAGGCCTCCTCAGGAAAGGAAAAACAAGAGGAAGAATAAACTTTTGGGACTACACTATCCAATAAGAGGCTAATACCCAAGATCTATAAAGAACTTACAGAACTCAATAGCCCCAAACCAAATAATCCAATTAAAATGGGCAGAGTGGGGTGCCTGGGTGACTCAGTTGTTAAGCATCTGCCTTCAGCTCAGGTCATAATCCCAGGGTCCTGAGATCAAGCTCTGCATCTGGCTCCCTGCTCAGGGGAAGCCTGCTTCTTCCTGTTCCACTCCCCCTGCTTGTGTTCCCTTTCTCGATCTTTCTCGGTCAAATAAATAAATATTTTAAAAATAAAAATAAATAAATAAAATGGGCAGAGGACCTGTACTGACATTTTTCCAGTGAAGATCTACAGATGTCCAACAGACACATGAAAAATGCTCAACGTCACTCATCAGGGAAATGCAAATCAAAACCACAATGAGATACCACCTCACATCTGTTAGAAGGGTGAAAATCTAAAAGACAAGACATAATAAACATCGGTGAGGATGGGGAGAAAAAAGGAATCCTCATGCACTATTCATAGGAATACAAATTGGTATAGCCCCTGTGGAAAAAGTACAGAAGTTCCTTAAATAATTAAAAATAGAATTAGCATACGATATAGTAATTCTAGTATTGGGTATTTACCCAAAGAAAACCACAACATTGATTTGAAAAGACATATGCATCTTTATAAGTATTACAGCATTATTTTCAATAGCCAAGATATGGAAACAACCCAAGTGTCTAACCATAGATGAATGGATAAAAAAATGTATGTGTGTGTGTGTGTGTGTGTGTGTAAACACATACATACAGGTACATGTATATACATAATGGAATATCATAGAACCATAAAAAGAGGGAGATTGTGCCATTTCCCAAAGTTATAGATGGGCCTAGTGATGTAAGTCAATCGGAGAAAGATAAATACCATATGATTTCACTCATATGTGAAATTCAAGAAATAAAGCCAAGAAAGAAAAAAGAAACAAAAGCCAGACTCTCAAATACAAAGAAACCGTGCCAGAGAGACGGTGGATGAGAGGGTGGGTGAAATAGATGAAGGGGGTTAACAGTACTCTTATCACAATGAGCACTGAGTAATGTATGAAAATGCAGCATCCTTATGTTATACAACCGAAACTAATAACACTGTATGTTGATTATACTTCAATTTAAAAGGACTAAATGGCAAAAAAAAAAAAAAAAAAAAAAAGGAAAAGAAAAGGCAACCCACTGTATGGACAAAAATCTTTGCAAGATACATATCTGATAAAGGCTTACTACACAACATATATAAAGAATTCCTACAGCTCAATAGCAAAAAAAAAAAAAAATCCTAAAATATGCAGAGGATCTAGAAGTTTTTCTGAAGAGGACTGATGGCCAATAAGACTTGAAAAGATGTTCGACATCACTTATCAGAAAAATGCAAATCAAAACCACCACAATGAGACGTCACCTTACACCTGTCTGAATGACTATTACCAAAAAGACAAAAACAATTGTTGGCAAGGATGTAGGTGAAAGGAACTGGACCCCTTGTGCACTGCTGGTGAGAGTGTGAATTGGTGCGGTTGATATAAACAGCATGGAGTTTCCTTAAAATATTAAAAATACTAACTCAAAAAAATACTTAATCCCCCCCAGTCATTGCAGCATTATTTACAATAGCCAAGACATGGAACCAACAGAAGTGTTGGGTGAATGAATAAAAAAAAAAAAAAATGGGGGTGTCTGGGCAGCTCAGTCAGTTGATCACCTGCCTTTGGTTCAGGTCATGATTCCAGGGTCCTGGGACCAAGCTCAGTATGGGCTCCCTGTTCAGCAGGGATCCTGCTTCTCCCTCTTCCTCTGCCACTTCCCTTGCTTAAACATGTTAATAAAAATATTTTAAAAAAGAAAAAGAAAAAGAAAAAGTGGTATATGTATATTTGTATGATAGAATGGAATATTAGTCATTTTTTTAAAAAGGGAAATCTTTTTGAGAAAATCATTTGAAACAACATGGATAGACCTTGAAGGCATTAGGTTAAATGAAATAAGTCAGACAGAGAAAGGCAAATACCATACCATCTCACTTACTGTGTGGAATCTAAAAAAACAAAACAAAACAAAAAAAAAACAAAAACAAAAACAAAAAAACAACAAGAAAAACAAAACCAGAAAAACTCTAAATCCATAGAGAATAGTGGTTGCCAGAGCTGGGACTGGGAAAAAGTAATGTGAGAAGGTAGTCAAAAAGGTACAAATTTCCAATTATAAAACAAATTTCTGGGAATACAATGCACAGCAAGGTGACTATAGTTAATACTGTATTGCATTTTGTGTGTGTGTGTGTGTATTGCATATTTGAAAGTTAAGAGTAAGTCCTAAAATTTCTTATCACAAGGAAAAAAAATTTAAGTATATGTAGGAATGGATGGTAACTAGGCTTATTGTAATGATCATCTCACAATATTTACAAATATTGAATCATTCTATTACACACCTGAAACATGTTTGATGTCAATTATATCTAAATGTTAAAAAATGGGCAAAGGGCCTGAATAGATATTTTTCTAAAGGTTTACAAATAGGCAACAGGTACATAAAAAGGTGCTCATTATCACTAATCATCAGGGAAGTAAAAAATCCACAAGGAGATGTCACCTCACACAGTTAGAATGGCTGCTATCAAAAATGAAAGAGACAACAAGTATTGGCCAAAGTGTGGAGAAAAGGGAACCCTTGTGCACCAGTTCAGTGTTGGTGGGAATGTAAGTTAGTATAGCCACAATGGAAAGCAGCATGGAGATTCCTAGAAATATTAAAAACAGAACTACCACATGATCCAGCAATCTCACTCCTGGCTATAAGGAAATGAAATCACATTGCAAAGAGATATTTGGGGGCAACTGAGTGGCTCTGTTAAGTGTCCATCTTTGGCTCAGATTGTGCCTGGGATCAAGCCCCACTTTGGGCTCCCTGATCAGCAGGGAGTCTGCTCCTTCCTCTGCCTGCCACTGCTTGTGCTCTTGCTTTCTGACAAATTAAAAAGGGGGGGGGAGAAAAAGAGAGAAAGAGAGAGAGATTTGCACCTCCAAGTTCATTGCAGCATTATCATAATAGTCAAGAAATGGAAACAATCTAAGTGTCCAGGAATGGATGAATTGATAAAGAAAATGTGATACACACCCGTGCACACGCGCACACACACACACACACACACACACACGAGTGTTAATTGGCCACAATAAAGAAGGAAGTCCTGACATTTGCAATAACATGAATGGATCTTGAGGACATTATGCAAAGTGAAGTCAGATAGAGAAGGACAAACAGATGATCTCACTTCTGTGTGGAACCTAAAATAGCTGAATTCACAGAATGAGTAGACTGGTGGTTGCCAGGGATGAGGGGTAGAGGAATGATGGACAACAGGTAACCGGTTCCAGCTGGGAGGTGAGTGAAGTCTGGAGATGGCATATACAGCATATATTGTATATTTGAAAGTTGTTAGGAGTGGATTTGAAATGTTCTCACTACAAAACACCCAAATACAAAAATACAAATGGTAACTAGGTGAGGTGGTAAACATATTACCGCAATTACTTCTCAATATGCACATATATCAAAAGATCATGTTGTACCTCTCAAACTTACACAGTGTTATAGGTCAAGCAGATCTCAGTAAAGTTGGGAAAAATAAGATACAAAA
The DNA here is from genome assembly GCF_964662115.1 of Mustela nivalis. Lineage (NCBI taxonomy): Eukaryota > Metazoa > Chordata > Mammalia > Carnivora > Mustelidae > Mustela > Mustela nivalis. Next base: position 35,721,858 of record NC_139021.1, read on the forward strand.
TACTCTGGCAAAAACGTAAATGTTCATTGAATGAGTCAAGAGCAAACTGGAGGTCCTGTTCCAGGTCTGGCTTAGTGATTTGAAGGAAGTGGCAACTTGGACAATGCTAGGAGATAGAGGCATGCCCCAAACAGGTGGAAGAAAGTTTCCAGGAGGATGGGCTCTGCTTTGTTGTCCTGAAGACCAACAGGGCCAGATCTCGGAGCGTACCTGATCAGCCTCTACCAGGGGACACCCAAGGATACTCCAGGTCTTGGTATTGGGTGGCCTTCCAGGTCAGTGATGGCCTATCGGCACGGGAAAACCCCTAATGTCCATCTACCCTGGACTGAAAAATCCCAGAGTACAGGTTGTTTTGTTTTGTTTTTTTTGTTTTTCCAATTTGACAGAGGGAGAGAGAGTACAGGCAGAGGGAGAGGGAGAAGCAGGCTCCCGGCTGAGAAGAGCAGGGATGCAGGGCTCGATCCCAGGACCCTGGGACATTTCAACCGACTGAGCAACCCAAGTACCCCCTGGAATACAGGTATTAACATGATTTCATAAAGGAAGAAAATGCAGTGTAAGAGTCCACTAACTTGCCCAAGGCCCCACAGCTAAAAGCTACTGGAACAGGAATTCCTCTTGCCATTCTCTTAGGCTCTACACTACACTGCCTCCCTCACTTAACGGCCCTAAGACTCCATTTCCTTTCTCAGAACCATCAATGCTTCCCAGCTCACAATGTCTGGGGAAATTCAGTGGTAGAACGAACAGAAACAGGAGAGCCCAGGACTCAGTAAGCGTGCAGGAAATAACGGGTGTTCGGCAAGTGTTGTTTCTCCTTTGCTAGTCTCAGATCCCCCTTCAGGCGCTCAGCTCTCACCCAGGGAGGACTTGCATTACAGAACAAATGGAGGGATGATGGAGGGAGCTGGGCGGGGGATGGGCAAGGTGGATGACAGGGATGAAGGAGGGCACTTGTTGGGACCAGCACTGGGTGTTCTGGGTAAGTGATGAATCACTAAATCCTACACCTGAAACCAACTTTACCATACATGTTAACCAACTAGAATTTACATAAAAAACAAAACAAAACCAAAAAAGGACTTTCAGTGTTATCACTGAATCCTAGAATAAACTACTCAGACCAGTGGGGGAGGGGGAGGAAATCACATGTGACCTTGGAAAAGGTCTTCCACTCTGGACCTGTTGGGTCAGTGGCAGGAAGGTGCTCTGGATGTTTGCCCATAAGAGTTAGGAGATTAAGGAACAGGAGGAAGCATGGAGGCAGCTCAGTGCCTGCCTAGTGACAGGCACACAGGTAACTGCAGCCTCCCCTTACTCCAGTCAGTGACCTTGATCATGGTGGTGGAGGGGGACAGGAATTCTAACTTGATTTCACTAGAATAAGGGAATTAATAGGATTACTTTACACAGCTACTAAAGATGAAAGACTGTTAAAGGAACTTGGGCTGGTTAGTCTAGAGGACACAGGTTAGTCTAGAGGACTCCGAGCTAACTGGGCGCTGACACCTTTTAAATGCAGGACTTCCTGGGGATCAAGAGAGGTCCAACCCCTTTTCATCTGATGAGGTTTCTGTTATATTAAAGGGGGAAAAATGTTGAGGTTTCCGGTATATTAATGGGAAAAATCTTTTTTAAAGGAAAAATATTGTGTTAAAAAATACTAAATCGGGGTTATAAATACCAGTGTTGGATTTAACAAATGTTACCACACAAAACTAAAGCTAATATAATTACACAGGTCCTAGGGCAACTAACTAGATTTATGTATTTCTGGAAGATCTTAACTCGCAGAGCACTGCAGGCAGGCACCGGTAAAGGGAAACAAACGTTTTTCCGTCCTGTCGGAGCACCTACTTTGAGAAAAGGTCAACTTATTGAGCTTGAGGGCGCATCTGCATGGAATTGGGTCTCTCACCCCCTCTCCCCCTGCTTACACGACAGGCCCATTGGAAGGGGGGCGGGACATTCTACAAGCCGCGGGGTCAGAATGCGGCCCTGGAGCGGACACTTGGAGAGAGGTTTCTCCTCGGCAGGCCTTCCTTCTCCCCCCACTCGCCTCCCCCGCACCCGCACCCCCCTCCCCCGTACCTCCCCATCCTAGCACCTAGCCCCATCCTGAGACGTTGGGGCAGGGTGAGAAGTAGTTACATGATTGGCGCATGGGCAGGACATTTATGTAGCTGTAGCAACCATTTTAAACTTTTGTGGGTTCTGATGAAAAATTTTTTTAAAAACCTAGAATCTTCTCCCCAGAAGATTTCGCTCTCCCCACGCACGCACCCACTCAGCCACCCACGCAGCAGGATTTTCCCGCCAAGGAGCCCGGAGAGGTCCACACCCCGGGGTGACCCCCAGCGAGCTCGTACTCCGTCCCAGGCCCCACCTGGCCCCTGGGAGGCGGGCTGCTCGCAGGCCCGGGGCCGCTGCGGCTCTGCGGGGAGCTGGGCGGGGCTTGGGGGCGGTGTGGCCCGGGGCCAGCCCCACCTGCGGACGCCGGGGGCGGCGCGGCCAGCCCGCTCTGCACCCCGCGGCCACCGCCCTGGCCACCGCTTCGGGGCTCCGACCCTAGACCGCGCGGCTGCAGACCCGCTGCGCAGCTGCTCCCGGATCCCGGACTCGCGGACGCGCCGCCACTGCCGCCGCTCGGTTTGCCACCGCTGTTCCCGGGCCGCCGCCGTGGCCATGAAGATGCACTTTTGTATCCCGGTGTCCCAGCAGCGGCTGGACCCGCTGGGAGGCCGCTACGTGGTGCGCGGGGGGGTCAGGGTCCGACTCGGCTAGGGAAGGTCGGTGACCTGGCGGGGCGGGGGGGCTCACCTGCTCGCTCAGCTAACCGGGGGCGGTCTGTCTCTGTTGCAGCTGTATTCGGTGTACCTGGACGGGTACCTCTTCTGCAGGGTGCGCTACAGCCAGTTGCGTCGTTGGAACGAACAGGTGAGCAGGTTTGAGGCAGCAGAGTGCTCCCCAGACGCGGGACTTCTTGAGGACTCTAAGTTCCTAGTCTGTAACTTGGTATCGCTTGGCGTACCTCTCCATGTATATAGGTGGCCGCTCCTAACCATCTACAGCTGGGAGATGAGGGAATCGGGCTCAGGTCCTTCTCCTAAACTCTTTTCAGCCCAATGATTCCCCAGCGGCCCCACCTGGCAGGGTGCTGGGAGATGGTGGGCCCCATTCCAGTGCCAGCTGTTTCCCCAGGACAATGTCCCCATTCAGAATGAGCATACTCAGCCTAGACCAAGGTGCCTTAGTGATCTTGTACATAGGTATTTAATCTTCTTTCTCCCAGAGTTCCTTAGGCTTCTTAAAAAGGTGTGTCTATTTTGTTTTCAAAAATTGTATTTATAGGCTTCAAGTACTAGCAGGCTGGAAACAGATGAATTATCAAGACAGGAGGCCATTTCCCACTATAGTTTCTCACTCAGATGTGCTGGTGGCATTTTCTTTGGGAGGCAGCCTGATTTATTAACCTGCTCTAATGGATTTTATTGTCCTAATAAGCAAGTGTTATAAGTCTTCAAAGTGGGTTAGAGGATTAAAAGAAAGCTTGGAAATAAACTTCACCTCCCTTCTGCCTCCCTGCATAGTGTTTTCTTTTTAATCAATTCTTTTTTTAGATTATATACCCTGATTTTAAAGAGAATATACCTAAAATTAGAAAGAAAGGGGAGCCTGGTTACCTCTGTGGGAAGAGCATGTGACTCTTGATCTCCGGGTCCCGAGTTTGAGCCTCAGGTTGGGTGCAGAGATTACTTCAAAAATTAAACTCAAAACAAAACCGAGAAACAGACTTGTCCAGGCTATTAACATTTTGGGGAGAATCCTTCCAGGAAATCTGGGTTTCTAGTGAGTCGATACACCTTCTGTTGAAGGGCAGCTGACAATATCATTTTTTCACTAAATGTTGTGTTTTTTCACAACATTGCAGTAAACCTTTCTGCTCATATTAGAGGGCGTTGCAAAAGTCCATTTTCAAGGTATGATTACATTTCTTTGGAATCAACCAAAAACAGGTGTAATGCACTTTTGTATGGTCCTGTCTGAATTGCTAACACCTGCTGCAGTTGCCCCAGAAGGTTCTCAGCAATGATGGTGGTCTGATTCAATAAGAAAGGGCATGGATTCAGACTTTGGCAAGATTAGAAGCTACTTGTGACCAAAACGTGTCTGGGGATTTGAGAGGACTTAAGGAAAGAGAAAGTATAGGTGTGTTATGTATTTGGAGGAAAAGGTTGAGTCATCATTTCCCCCACTAATCTGCCTTCTCTAATGTGAGGTGGAGTTGGGGTGGTTGCCATTCATAGCACATAAAGCATGAGACAGCAATGGGGAGCAAGGGGGTTGTGGAATTGACTACTCCCTGGCTCGTCACCTTACCTTCTTTCTGACCTTCAATGTTTTTCATCAAAAATAAAAAGAAGATAGGTGGCCATGGGTATCTACTTTCCAGGGTACTTGTAAAGAGTACGGGCCAGTTCCTCCCAGAACCTGGGACATGGTACGTGCTCAGTAAACATTTAGGGACTGAGAGTCTTAAAGTCCTGAATCTGGCCCTTCTTAACTAACAGACTCAGAAAAATGCTTGTTTTCAGAAAAATTAAGACCTGTTGAATCTTAGCAGGTTCAGAAGCAGAGACATAAAGTGAGTAAACTTTTACTCTAGATCTTCTATTTTGAAGCCATTAACAACAAACTGTTATTCACTTTTTTTTTCTTAAAGATTTTATTTATTTGTCAGAGAGAGAGAAGAGCACATAGCAGGGGGAGCAGCAGGCAGAGGGGAAGCAGGCAAGGAGCCCGATGCCGGGCTTGATCCCAGGACCCCGGGATCATGACCTGAGCGGAAGGTACATAGTTAACTGACTGAGTCACCCAGGCATCCTTTTTTTTTTTTTAAGATTATTTATTTGAGGGAGAAAGGGGTGCCTGTGGTGGGAGGGACAGAGGGAGAGAATCTCAAGCAGACTGCCCATTGAGCATGGGGGACTCAGTCTCAGAACCCAGAAGATCATGACCAGAGGCAAAACCAGGAGTTGGACGCTTAACTGACTGAGCCACCCAGGTGCCCCATTTCAGTGGACTCTTACATATTGAATTGCCATAGCCTGGTGCTCAACATGGGGTATAGTATAGATATTAATACTTCATATTAAGGAGCACCTGGGTGGCTCAGTCAGTTAAGCCTCTGCCTTCGGCTCAGGTCATGATCTCAGGGTCCTGGGATTGAGCCCCATATTGGGCTCCCTGCCCAGCAGAGAGTCTCCTTCTCCTCTCTGACCACCCCCCGTCTCAAATAAATAAATAAAAATAAAAATTATTATTTAAAAAATACTTCATATTTGTCTCAAATTTTTCAAAATCCTAATGTAGAGATTTCTTTACGCAGTTTCCAACTATCTTACATCTTGTACTTAGCATTTTTCTCCTTTCAGTAGGAACAACTTCATTTTAAAGAAACTATTTAGAATTTAGGTGGTTATTTGCATTGTTAACTTAAAACCACAACAAGCAGTAACTGTGTGTTAAGGTTGGTGCTGAGGGCTTTACATGTAATATCATGTTTAATTTTTATAGTAGTTCTATGAGCGAGGATTATAATTAGCCTCATTTAACAGAGGAAAGCCTCTGAGGCACAGTTTGCCCCAAATCAAACTGCTAGTAAGTATTGGAGTCAAGATTTGATCTCCAGAACCTGCTCTGGCCCCTTATATTTTGTGGTTTCTTACTGAAGTCAACAAAATAAATTGTATCAGTAAAACAATTGGGTCCTAAAGTAAAATTAGAACATTAAAAAAAATGTCCTATTAGAAAAATAACATAAAATTTCCCAATTTTAGTGTTCAGTGTGGTGAATTTTGGTAAGTGTATACACTACTACCACCATAATCAGGATAAAGAAAATTTTGCCCTCTAAAAGTTCCCTTGTCCCCTTTGCCCTCGATCCTTTCCCTCCACTTCTTTTTTTTTTTTTTTAAGATTTTATTTATTCATTTGACAGACAGAGATACAAGTAGTCAGAGAGACAGGCAGAGAGAGAGAGAGAGAGAAGCAGGCTCCCTGCTGAGCAGAGAGCCCAATGTGGGGCTGGATTCCAGGACCCTGGGATCATGACCTGAGCAGAAGGCAGAGGCTTTAACCCACTGAGCCACCCAGGCGCTCTCTCCCTCTACTTCTGACCCCAGGCAACCAAGCTCTACTTTCTGTCTGAGTTCTGGGCCCAGGATTTTATCCGACTGCCCAGCCAGCCTCTGTGGGGTCCACAGTACGCTCATCAACATGACTCCCATCTTGTATGTAGTCTGAGTAAGGTTGTCGGATTCAGCAAGTAAAAACACAGGCTCCCCAGTTCAATGTGAATTTCAGATAAACAGCCAAGAAGTTTTTAGGTAAGTAGATTCGTGCAGTATCTGGGACATACTTAACTGGGCATCCTGTGTTTTGTCTGGCAACCCTGAGTCTGAGAAAATCTAGGGGACTCCTCTCAGGCGCTTCTCAGCTAGATCTTACTCTTCTATTCCACTGGAGATTTGCAAATGGCTCAGAATTCTTAATCTGACTTACTACAAAACGCTTTTAAAGAGGAAACAATAAAAGGCCCCATCTGTGTGTACGCTGGAGTACGTTTCCTAGGAAGTTCTGTATCCTGATAGAACAAATATGTCATCTTAGAGAATTAACTGATTTATTTAAGAAATATTTACTAAGTTCCTATTAGATGGCATGCACTGTGGTATATTACATGCAGATGGAACTTCAGGACATGTGATTTTTTTTTTTTTTTTTAAGATCTTATTTGAGACAGAGAGTGTGTGTTTGAGAGAGAGAACACAAGTCAGGGAGCGGGAGCAGGAGAGGGAGAAGCAGGCTCCCCGCTGAGCCACCCAGGTGCCCCATTTCAGTAGATTCTTAAATACTGAATTGTCACAGCCTGATGCCCAATGTGAGGTATAGAGTAGATATTAATACTTCATATTTGGGGATGCCTGGGAGGCTCAGGTCATGATCTCAGGGTCCCGGGATCAAGCCCCACATTGGGCTCCCTGCCCAGCAGAGAGTCTGCTTCTCCTCTCTCTCTCTGATCCTTCTCCCCACTCTCTCAGTCTCAAATAAAAAAGTAAAAATAAAAATAATTACTAAAAAATACTTCATATTTATGTCAAATTTTTCAAAATCCAAAAATAGAGATTTCTTTATGCAGCTTCCAACTATCTTACATCTCGTACTTAACATTTTTCCTCTGTCAGTAGAAACAACTTCATTTTAAAGAAACTGTTTAGAACTTGGGTGGCTATTTGCATCTCAAGCCTCACCTCCCCTGGGAAGTCCTCCTTGATTGCATGAGATGCCTTCCTCTGATTCCTGGGTCACTTCATGTTTAGACCTTGTCACATTCCTCCTTGTGTGTATATATTTGCCTTCCCCAGGTTATTTAGTTACAAAAGCCAAATATTTACAAGAAGGAATGAATGAAGGCTGTGGGTATGGTATACCCAGCATGGACTCCTTCTTTAGTAGATGCTCAACAGAGATTTGGTGAAGGAGAAAAAGAAAAAATGAGAGAGAAGGGAAAAGTAATGAAAATCTGCCATTCCTTAGTTTATAGGACCTTAGATCTCCCGAGCTTCAGGTTTCTGTGATTATAGTGTAGCTTTGATGTGAAGGTGGAAGGATGACATGTTGATGGTGGCGATGATTGTCTACTCCTTGGGACTATTTTGAGGACCAAATGGAAGAATACGGAAGCTCCAGGCTAATGTTCTTTGGATGCCACAGATGCCACAGTCTGGATTGCTTTGTGCTGTGGTCCTTTATCTGGTGACTCTGGGGTTTTGATTCAAAGGGGCCCTAGAGAGGTGGGATGGATAAGTCAGCATTAGAAAGGACACTGTTTGTGTCTGTAATTCCACTTGTCCCAGGTCACCACTGTGGGGTAAGCGTGGGGGGCTGGGAGTGCATAAGGCAGGGAAAGAGAGGCTATTTTCCATTGGCCAGTAAAGTCCTCTTCATGTTAAAAAGCAGAACTGTCTGATGGAGAAATGCAGGAGATTGTGCTGGGATTAAAAATATATATTATCTAAACATGGCCTTTCAAAAACAAGCAAAAACCCCAAACAAACAATATATTGCATAATAAACAAAAGAGGTGTGCTTTCCTTTGGAGAACTTTGAAGAATCTTTAAAAAGTGTCTTTGGGCTACACTCAAATACCAGGTAATTCTTAGCATGCTATTGGTTTTAATGGCGAAACTGTGTGCAGAGACCAGTAGAAAAGGTCATATTTTGCTGGAGTTGAAGAACTTGGGGAGTCCGTGATTGATGTTTGGCAGATGTAACTACTCAGTTTATTATATGTTTATCTTCTGCCTTAAACCAGTATTAGAGAAAGGAGGGGAAAGATTCCTTGGGAAGTGAGCTCAGGTTGTAAAACCAGCTGGGAGAGTTTGGGCTGTGTTGGGTATTTGAACCTTAAGCCATGGTGACATTTCCCCTAGCTCTTGGACTTATGGTAGGGACTTCCCCAAGATGCTTTCCTGCCCATGGAAAACGCAGATGGCTCTGGTGGCTCAAGGCTGCTGTGATTCAAACCAATTTGTGAACATCTTCGACATTTATGAACGCATGCCTAGGAAGACAGTTGCCTTCTAAAATCGCTTAATCCATGGATCAAGAAATAGTCACATGCAGAGAAGACCCTTTTCTGCTCCTATTTCATTGAGTTAACAGAGATGGGATACATAAATCCCAGGTTGTTTGAGCAGTCTTGCCTGGTTTGATGCTCCAACTGGGGTGTCTTTGGACAGTGTTTAACATAACACAAAAATTGCCTTGAATTAAAGAAAACTGTTGCTGTAACATTTTATGCTAACAGATTTAAGGGAGGAAAGGATGCAAACTTCAATGGCTCTAGGGGTCGGGTAGGTAATTGAAATGAGAGGCGGGTGCCAGGTGAGAGGCGATGGGGACTGGTGGAAACTCCTTAGGCCTCCTCTAAAGGGGATGATTACCAAAGGAATGTGAACCCAGTGATTCCAGAACCTCTGATTTTTCAAGAAGCCAGAGCATCAGGATTTTGTTGTTTTGTTTTGTTTTCAATAAACTTTATTTTGGTGGATCAGTTTTAGATTTACAGAATAATTGCAAAGACAGTACAGAGAGTTCCCATATATTCCCGCACCAAGTTTGCCCTGTTGTTTTCCATTAGTAGGGAACGTTTGTTACAGTTAATGAACCAATGTTAACACACTATGATGAACTATAGACCACAGTTCAGTTCTATTTCTTTAGTGTTAACCTGATGTCCTATGGCTGCCCCAGGATCCCACCTAGGACCCCACATTACATTTAGTTGTCTGCCTACTCTCCTCTTGACTGTGTCAATTTCACAGACTTTCATTGTTTTTAATAACCTTTTTGAGGGGCGCTCATCAGTTATTTTGTGAGATGTCCCTTTGTTAGAATCTGAGATCTTTTACATGATCAGGCTGGGGTTACGGAAAACCACAGAGGTCCAGGTCGTCCTAATCACATCACAGAAGAGCATCTGCATTAACGTGACTTACCACTGTTGATGCCTTGATCACCTAGCGGAGGCTGTGTTTGTCAGGTTTGACCACGGTGAAGTTGCTCTTCTTCCTCCCCTTCCCAAAGTGTACCCTATGGGAGGCAGTCACTCTGGGCAGTCCGCACTGTGGGGATGAATGCTCTGTGTCCTTGTGGAATGAGGATCGATAGAAATTATTCAGGATTCTTCACAGATTTTTCTCTTCTCTCCTACATATTTATTCAGTAATTGATAGCTGCATAGACTTCTGGATATTTACTTTAGAGTTTGGGTTATACTTTGAGACTGCTTTATTTTGTTATGTTAGCTGTTACAGCTTCAAAGGAAGCTCCTTCAAGTTTGCTCCTGGAACTTTTTCACATGGGCCCACTGTTGCTTTTGTTGTTGTTGTTTTGAGCACTTTTTTGTTTTTTGGTGCTATAAGATGCCCCAGACGCCTCTTCTATATCTCCTGCGTCAGTCCTAAAAATCAACTATTTTCTTCATGGAACCCTGGTTGCTTTAGTTGGGGAATGTTAAGAGAAACCAAGATATTGGACTAGGTATGTTCATTGCTACTATCGTATTATCGCTTCAAGGTCCTCTCAGCTGACAGAGCAAGGAAATAGGTGTATACATGTAGCTATAACTATCTTTATATGTAACCATCTGTGTCTATGTTAAGCTAAACATGAGTTCATATCAACATCTCCAAATATAATCCACCACCACATGGGTCATTCCAGCCTAGTCCCCTTGCTTTTGTAAAAACTCTCACTTCAGTAATGAAAAACCTGATTCCCATCACTTACCATATTACTTAACGTATTTTACCTATAGGCAGGCATTTACTAACTTTTCTAGCTCTTGGACCAGTGCTGTCCAATAGAACTTTCTGTGCTCATGGAAATGCTCTATGTTTGCTTTGTCCAGTTCAGTAGCAGCTTGCCACAAATACTGTTGAGTATTTGAAATGTGGCTAACAACTGAGGAGCTGAATTTAAAATCTCATTTCATTTTAATTTATTTAAGTGTAAGTAGTCACAGGCTGCTAGTGGACATTCTGTCGAATGGCATAGCTCTTGGCCATTGCAAAGATACTAGCTTTTCCTTGAGTGAGATAGGAAGCCAGAAGGATTTTGAGAAGCAATGGATTGATCTGGCTTACCTTTTTAGAAAGTTACCTTAGATTCTGTATTAAGAATAAACTGAAGGGGGCAAGGGCAGAAGCAGAAAGTTCTGTTGTGAAGCTGTTGGAGCAATGAGGCAAAGAGACGACAGTGTTTTGGACCAGGATAATGACAATGGGAGTGGAGAGAATTGGTAAGTTGTTGTGGTTTTTATTTTATTTTATTTCATTTTATTTGAAAGAGAGAGAGGGAGAGACAGAGAGCATGAAGAGGGGCAGGAGGCAGAGAGAGAAGGAGAAGCAGACCCCCTACTGAGCAGGGACACCTCCCCATCCCCCCACCCCCCCCACCCCCGATGTGGGGCTCCGTCCTTGGACTCTGAGATCGTGACCTGAGCCAAAGGCAGATGCTTAACTGACTGAGCCACCCAGGGGTCCTGAGAGCTGGTAAGATTCTTGATATATTTTAAAGCTAGGGCCTATGCAAGGTAAATATTCACCAGATACACACTGTATTTGTGACAAAGGCCATGGAATTAAAATTCCTGCCTGTTTGTTTCTCTTAAATATGTTCTCATTTCCTTTAAGCCACTGACTATGACAATATTAAGAGTTTTAGTCCTTGTCCCAAGGTACCATGTTTAACCCTGATTTCTGGCTAGTTTTCTTTCTCATATTTTATTTTATTTTTCATTTATTTTTAAGATTTACTTATTTCAGAGAGGATAGGGAGGGACAGAGAGAGAGAGAATTTCCAGCAGCCTGAGTATGGAACCTAACATGCGGCTCCATCTCCAACCCTGAGATCATGACCTGAGCCAAAGTTAAGAGTTAGAGGCTTAACCCATCCAGCCACCCAGGCACCCCTTCTTTCTCTTACTTTAAAGAGAATGATGTCATGCCTTATCTTCAAGCTGCTACTATAAGTGTAGGGCTGAAATGAAGGAAGATACACTTTTGATCATCTAATTTAAAACATATTTTTGACATATCCACTATTTAGCTTGCATAAAAATAACTGCCACCTTGGTCTTATGTCAACATTTGGGTGGGTAGAAGCCTGGGAAGGGCCTCACTGGGTTTCTACAGGGATCATATGTCAGCCTTATAGGAATTTTACAAGCCAGCACTGTCCTATAGAAATATAATGTGAGCCATATATGTAATTTAAAATTTTCTGGTAACCCAATTAAAAAGTATGAAAAGAAACAGGTAAAATTAATTTTAATTAGTGGATCTAAAATATTACCATTTCAACATATAATCAATATAAGGGGTTATTAGTGAAACATTTTACTTTTTGTCTTTCTGTACTAAGTTTGGCAGTCTGGAGTGTATTTCATACTGATGGCATATCTCAAGTAGGACTAGCCATATTCCTAGGGCTCATTAGCTCTAGCTAGGGGATACCTTATCAGATAGCATGCTGTAAACGTCTGTGATGTTCAGACTTGGTAGAGGTGGGATGGGGAATTAAATCCCTAACTATGCTCATTGGTATCACAGATATTATTAGAGAATGAGTTAAAGAAACATTGTATGGTATGAGTGGTAGGCACTCTTGCAAAAACAAATGAAAAATTAAAAGATACCCCAAATCTACCAAACTCAGACTCGAGAGGTCATTCTGTAGTATGTCTAACAGTATCCCCAGAAACCTATCTTGAAATAAACTTCTTGGGAAAACCAAAGCAACCCCTTTTCTTCCTTGTGGCCACCAGGAAGGGTTAGTTTTAAATTAAGTACTAGAATGAGACTTGCCTGAAGAGGGGATGCTTTGATGTCTCATCAACCTTGAATTGGGGTTTTTTTTGCATTAACTGTGTGCTTTCTGAATTTCAGCTGAGGCGGGTCTTTGGAAATTGCCTGCCACCCTTTCCACCAAAGTACTATCTTGCAATGACCACATCCATGGCTGATGAGAGGAGGGACCAGTTGGAACAATATTTGCAGAATGGTAGGTATTTGCATTTTATGTTTACAGATTTATTTAAATACAGATTATAGACTGTAAAATTCACACATTTAAAGAGTGCAGTTCGGGGGCGCCTGGGTGGTTCAGTGGGTTAAAGCCTCTGCCTTCAGCTCAGGTCATGATCTCAGGGTCCTGAGATTGAGCCCCGCATCGGGCTCTCAGCTCAGTGGGGAGCCTGCTTCCCCCCGCCCCCCTCTCTCTCTCTCTGCATGCCTCTCTGCCTACTTGAGATCTCTGTCTGTCAAATAAATAAATAAAATCTTAAAAAAAAATAAAGTGTGCAGTTTGGGGTACCTGAGTGGCTCAGTTGGTTAAGTATCTGCCTTTGGCTCAGGTCATGATCTAGGTCCTGGGATCGAGCCCCATGTCCAGCTCCCTGCTCAATGGGGGACCCTGCTTCTGCCCCTCCCCCTGCATGCTTCTCTCACTTGCTGTCTCTTTCATATAAATAAATTAAATCTTTTTTTTAAAAAGTGTGCAATTCAATGGTTTTTAGCATATTTACAGAATTGTGCAACCGTCCACCATAATCTGAGAACATTTTTGTGACCCCAAAAGGAAACCTATTATCACCTATTATCAGTCACTCCTTATTCCTCTCCCCCACATGCCTCTATCACCATCTATATTAATTTCTGTCTTACTAGATTTGCTTGTTCTGGACATTTTATATACATGGAACATACAAAATACGGCCTTTGTATTTGGTTTTAAAAATATTCTGCTTTCACATTTGCTTTTGGGTGCTGTATATTAGCATTGATTAAGAAGTCAAAGACCTATTCCCTGGATCAAGACTGAAATGGAGGGATGAGATAAACTGTCTTCCTGAAAGCTCTCAGGAAATATCAGAGATGCATTTCCATCTCTGTCCTTGCCAGGGAGCCTCCCAGGTCTGCTCTGACCCTGGTGAGGCTTGAAGTGTCCTGGTCCTTGCCCCTTGCTTGCATTCTGCAAATGTTGTGCACAGCACAACATGTGATTGGCAAAATCAAGCATGCTCAGAAAGGGGTTTTGGGAGAAATAGCAAAATTGGCATTCAAGTATTTAAAGATTTTGAGAAGAGGCAATAGTAGGTACACAAAATATTTTAAAACTTGAACTGTCTCAAGAGTATACAATGAAAGGTACATTCCCTTCCAGGCCAAGTACCCCCCCCCCCCCCGCCCACCCCTAGGCCTCTAGAAGTAAACATCATGGCTTAAATATTCCTTGGAAACAATTTCTGTGTCTACTGGTGGGTATGCACATCCCTATTTGTTAAACACAAACTGGAATGTACTCTCTATGCTTTTTGGTACCTGATTCTTAAAATCTTGATTCTGAAAGAATTTCTGACTTACAAAACAGGTGCAGAGATAATGCAAAGAATTTCTGTATAGTCTTCACCCAGATTTCCCAAATGCGAACATTTTATATTTGCTTTATCATCCTCTCAATTTCGTGGTACGTGTGTATTATATGTATATAACTTTTTGAGAGGCCTGGGTTACAGACATAAGCCACTTTCCCCTTAAATACTTCTGTGTGTATTCCCTAAGATCAAGGACATTCTCATTGACAACCTCAGTATAGTTATCAAAAGCAGACAATTAATACTGATATAATAATGTTATCTAATCTAGAGACCTTTGTCAAACTACACCAACTAACCTACTGATACCCTTCATACACAAGAAAAAAATGTTTTTTTCTTCTGTAAGTTGATTTTTCTCTCTTAAAAATCTGTGTTTTATAGACCATTCTAGATTAGCCATTATAGACTTTATTCATTACCTCTCATGGTGGCACTTGTTTCCTTAAAGATAGTCAATAAAAATTCTAGAAGTCATCTATTTCCCATTCATCTTTTGTAATGAAGAATATGACTCTTTTAGACCTGTTAGATAAGCCCTTTCAAACTCAAAAATGTAATATCTGTTGAATTTTTCTTCTCTCTTGGTTTGTTATCTCATATCTGAGGGAAATAACTCCTTTAACTACTGGCCTTTCTGCAAACGATCACAGAGCCTACAGGATTGCTTTTCCAGGCCTGGCCTTTGTGCACAACATGGGGCTGTCTCCTGCCTCCTCTTCAGGCAAGGCAGAGCAAGGAGAGAGAAGAGCTTGGTGTTGGGGCTAAGACATGGGCTCTAGAGTCAGACCCAGAGTCAAATCCTAGCTTTGCATTTCACTGGCTGTATGACCTTGGGCAAGACATTTACCCTCTTTAAGCTTTAGTGTCTGTCTGTAAAATAGAGATAATATTTATCGTAGGGTTTGTTGTGAAGATTAAATGAATTAAAATATACAAAGTGCTTAGCAATGTACCTGGTTCTTAACAGTTGCACAGTAAGTACTATTTGGATGAACATTTTTTTTAACAGCTTTCCCCATCTCCAAGAATCCATGCTAACAATTATATTAATTTGCATATTTACCACATGGATTCCAGAAAATAAGACAGGGCTCCCCACATCCCAAAATCATCTCCCTTAAAAAAGAGGGAATACCTTGTACAAAAAGTTTCTCGTAATACTGGAGATCTTCTTTTCATTATTTTCTTTTGAAAAAATGTTGCATTGTTTGGGAAAGATACATCTTTTTTTTTTCTTTTAAGATCTTATTTATTTATTTGAGAGAGAGAGAGTGAAAGAGAGCATGAGAGGGGAAAAGGTCAGAGGGAGAAGTAGACTCCCCATGAGGCTGGGAGCCTGATGTGGGACTCAATCCGAGGACTCCAGGATCATGACCTGAGCCAAAGGCAGCCACTTAACCAACTGAGCCACCCAGGTGCCACAGGGGAGATGCATCTTGAAATGACTTTGCCAGTGCTAGTTTTGAATGTTAGTAGAAGTGACAGTGAGGCAATCACTTGAAACAGCAACAAAGAAAGAAGGAAAGGAAAGGAAAAAGGGAAAGGAAGAAGGAAGGAGCGAGGTAAGGAAGGCAGGAAAGAAACAGAAAGAAAAAAGAAAAAGAAAGGGAGGGAGGGAGGAAGGAAGAAAGGAAAAGGCATGGCAGGGCTGGGGGGTGGAGGGGTAGGGGGGTGGGGAGGGCGGTGTGGGAAGGGAAGGGAAAGAGAAAGACATTTGCTACAGATTTAGTAAGCATGCAAGTTTGGTTAGACTGCAGGGTCCAGGAGAGGCCTTACAGGTGTTGGGCTCCCCGCCGAGGGGAGGAGGCGTCCGGGCCAGCCCGATGCCTCTCCTTGGGGCTGAGCGGGATGGCGAGTGTCGCGAACCCGGAACGCACCCACAGAAGACACCGGGCTCGGGGGGATCTGTCGAAGTAGGATCTCACTTTATTGTGCGGGGGCACACCTTATATAGAGCAGCAGAAGGGAAGTGAGGACAGAGGGGGAAGAGCCAATAAGATTATGCCAAGTAGTTGCTGGGTAAGGCGTGTCGGCGAGAGGAGGAAGTGCCATAGGTTTCAGGAACCGAAACTGTGAAATTGGCGCCTTGTTGGCGGGAAGAGACAGCAAGCCGGCGCCATCTTTATTCTGGGCCGCACCCTGTGGAGGCACCTCTAGTTATGTGCCTTACAACAGGGAAAAGGGTAAGAAATGAGACAGCAGGCTGGGGAGCACCTCCTGCAGGAGTTGGAACTTTTCACGGGAAAGCTTCTGCCCCTCTGCTCTGACCACAGCACCTGAATATTGGTATCTGAACTTTAAAAACTATGAAGGCGAATACTTTTACAGGTATAGAAGAATAGAAACCTTGAAATCGCTGACAGCCTTCTCTGGGGATAACCTCTTGAGAGCTCCTATCCATAAGCAAGGTACTCAGAATCAGGGTTTCTTGGTTGATTTCAAATTTTCAAATTGAGAAATGTCTTGCCGAAGTAGGAGTTCAGGTCCAAGTTTGAAGATCTTTTTTGCCTTTTCCCATTAATCCCATCCTCACCCTGGTATACAGCAGCAAGCTGTAGAGTGAGCGATACGGGGGTCTGTGAATAAAGTGGGACTCCTGGAACGGATATAATGGGTTCGTTGCTGTCGAGGCTGCCTGGAAGAGGCAAGCTTTGTGGATTTGCATGTATTTGACAGGTCATAGCTCTGTTTCCCGAGGAGACAGCGGTGCACCGGGAGGACCTTCAGGGCTCCCTAGAGGACAGAGCAATTTAACAGAGAAGTCAACCCAGCCCCATGCTAATCTGACTCACCATCCATATTTTTCAGTAACTGTGGACCCAAACATGTTGAGAAGTGACATCTTCATTGACTTTCTAAAATTTGTACAGCTGGTAAGCATGCTCTTCTTTACTAAGATCATTTTGCTGCTGAACATGTCTCTTAATTACCATGTATGTGTTTCTGGCCATTGACCTCACAATGGAGGAATTGGAGAATGCTTCCTATTTTAGCTTTTTTTTGGGGGGGGGGGAAGGTTTAGATTCTAGAAGGAAAGTAAGCATGTCACTTGACCTTTGAACTTAATTAAGCAGATAATTTTTAATCCTGTAGTCTAAGCATCGTACATCTCAAAACTGACCATGGGGAAGAGAACCTTTTATTATTAAGGGCGCCACAACAATTCGGGGACCTCCTTCTGTAGCTGGGATCCAGTGTACCATAGTGAAGACATCGAGACAGCAGTAGGAGCTGGACCAACTGTTCCTTGTATATTCTCTGCTCCTGACTTTGTTGTAAGTGGATCACAGAGAAAATTCAGTGTGAACAGAATGGCAGAGCAACTCCCTTTCCTTTGTTGGTCTACAGAACCACTGGCCACTTGCCTGTAGAGGCTGGAAGTTTGCCCAGTAGGCTTGGTTAGCACACTGCTCATTCTCGTTGTACATGGGGAAACATTTTTATGCCTACAAATATGTTCTTGACTGAATGGAAAGCTTTGCGAAGATTGAAGTCATAAGAATAACATGATTTTTTTAACTGGATCCCTAGCTAGGGGAGGAATGATACTTTGATGGGGTTTGTAAAAAAATGGAAGCAAATTTCATTTATTCAGTGGTCAACCGTGTTGGTATAGTAACTGGTCCATTCAACCTGAGAAGTGACCCTGGAGTCTCCCATTGTGTCACCATTCATATTTTCACCTGTATTTGATGGCTTAAAAAATACGTATTTTCTTTTTCTTAGAGTTTGTTGTTGAGGTGTTGTAAAATTCAAGAGGGTTGTAAAATTCAAATAGCACAGAAGGGCGTATGATCCCACCACCAACCTCCAGCAACCCTCTTCAGAGGCAGTAGTTTCCAGTTTATTTTTTATTTATTTTAAGATTTTATTTATTTATTTGAATATATGTATAGAGAGAGAGAGAGAGAGAAAGCGCGCGCACGAGCATGCGCGGGAGCAAGCATGAGTTGGGGGGAGGGGCAGAGGGAGAGGGAGAAGCAGACTCCCTGCTGAGCAGGGAGCTATTTGAGAGACTTGATCCCAGGACCCTGGGATAGTGACCTGAGCTGAAGGCAGACACTTAACTGACTGAGTCGCACAGGTGCCCCAGCTGTTTCCAGTTTAATGTGTGTTCTTTCTACACATTTCTGTGCATCCACATGCATTTATATCTATGCATATCCTTTCTGTTTTACAAATAAGCACATATTCCACACACTTACTGAAACTTTTTTTTAAAATTCTCATCTTGCAAATCCTACGCCAGTCCCCAGAGGTACAGTGGCCTCAGTTTTATCATCTTTTTTATGTACATTGTGGCTTTTCCATTTAGCACTTTTTCAAAAGCCATTCATGGGGTATCAGTGTCTTGGAGCTTTGAGTGTCTTTTCTTCTGATACTCTGAAAGATTTTTGCCTGGTTTTAGTTCTGTTAGTGTTTTACCTTACCTTGCTTTCCACAAGGTTTCCACTTTTGTAGTGGCTTCATTTTTCTCCTCTATGTCTTCCATCAACGTGGCCAGCTTTTCAACCTTTTTGTTATTGTACCTCTTTTTTGAGGCCTTCATCTCTTCTTTGAGGTCTTAGTTCAGAGAAGCTCTATTTTTATTAAGATATCTATCACTGGCATCTCCTTAGTGGCATGGTTGGAGAATATAGTTTTTACCCTAAGTTGGTAACGATTCCTCCTCCTTCCTGGCAGGAGTTTTGCCGAGGGCTCTGGCTATTTCTCCTCTGGCAGTCACTCAGCTTTGGAAGGGTCTGTGCTTCATGAGTCAGCTGACACTCAGTGTTGACGAGGAGCTGGGGTTGAGTCATTTGAATCTGTCCATTGTACTTCTGGATCTTACCTCTTGTTTCTGAGCACTTTCTCTAACATTCTGCCCAGAGGGCCGAGCAGTGTATCTAGCAGTGAAGCCATAACCACAGTTCCACACATCATGATCTAGCATTTTAAATCCTCTTTTTGGGTGCCAGGGTGGCTCAGTCGGTTGGGCATCTGCCTTCAGCTTGGGTCATGATCCCAAGGTCCTGGGATGGAGCCTCATGTTGGGCTCTCTGCTTGGTGAGCAGCCTGCTTCTCCCTCTGCCTGCCGCTCCCCCGCCTGCTTGTGCTCTCTCTCTCCCTTTCGAACAAATAGATAAAATCTTTAAAAAAATAAAATAAAATAAACCCTCTCATTGACTAAGTAGTTTTAGGACCGGCTCAGTGTTTAAGAGTGCAAGGTAGAAGTGTGATGACCCAGATTTCAATTTTGGCTGCCCAACTTTCCATTTGTATGGCCTGGGGGGCAATGTACCCAGCTTCTTTGTATCTCAGTCCCCCAGCTATAAAACAGGGGAATCATTCCTGCCTCACAGGGCTATTTTGAGGATTGAGTAAGCCTTTAGTATCTCTTAAAGCCCTTAAATATCATCCAGCAAACTAACACTTACGAAGTACTTGCTACCATTAACACTGGTCTTTTCTTCTCTTCCCAACCATGCTGAGAGATTGCTTTCTGCAAAGAGAGTGTGTCTGTACATTTTCTTTTTTCGGCCTCACCTGCCACCTGGTAGTGTCCAGTTGGCCTGTAGTTATATTCCCAGGCACGCTAGTCCCTGGGGATTAACTCCTTGCAGCCGGCTTCCCTGTGACTTGAGCTCCCTGGTACCTCCACCCTTCTGCTTCTCTCCTCCCCAGCCAGGTCTGATTTCAACTGCACTGGGAAGTCCCTTTGAAAACCCAGTAGTGGTTCAGGCTCCAGACAATTTTCAACTTCTCCCAGGAGGATCTTCCTTCCAGTTGTTTTCTGTCTCCAAAAGAAGAGCAGGACGGATGGTTTATAAAGAAGCTTGATGATTTTGAAAAAGGAGTTTAAATCAGGAAGGTGGTTCCATCTCCCCTGCACCCCTGTCCTGCCTTATGCTGTCCTTTATCATTCACACATGGAGCAAATACCTAGTGAATAGTGAATGCGCTCTGAGAGCCAGCACTGCTCTAGAGGTGGAGGAGACCCCAGCAAATAGCACCAAGTCCAGCTCACGGAGTTTACTGTCGTCTTGGGGAGACAGAAAAGTCACTGGTCAGGGCACTAAGTGTAATGAATACTGTGAGATGGGACCACACGCCATGATACAGGAGCACGCGCCATGAGATGGGACCGTGCACGGTGACGCAGGAGCCTGTGCTATGAGATGGGGCCATGCACCATGATGCAGAAGCACACATTGAGACGGGACCACGCACCATGATACAGCAGCGCACACTGTGAGACAGGACCGTGCACCATGATGCATGAGCACGCACTGAGATCAGACTGCGCACCGTTTCGCAGAAGCATGCACTGAGATGGGACCATGCACAGTGATACAGGAGTGCGCACCGTGATGCAGGAGCACACGCTGCTGAGCCGGGACCACACACTGTGGATGCAGGAGCACCTGCTGTGACCCGTGAGAAAAGGTCCAGGAGACACTGCCTTAGGATGAGTGTGTGTCTGGGGGACTTTCTAAAGGAAGTGACAACAAAGCTGGTATTGGAGATTTCTGGTGTGGGCAGGGGTATTAGATTATACTCTAGCTTTTTTCTTCTGGTTAGGGACAAAACACATAGTGTCTGGCGTTCTGGAAGCCTCAGGACTGATATTAGTAAAAGGGAAGCACTTAGCAACGGGGGTGAGTCTACTCCAACTTCCAGGAATCCCTTCCACGACCACCTTGCAGGGCCAGAGGGATGTACTGGCGGTAAATAAATGCAGTAAATGCAGAAGAGGTCAGCCCACCGAGCTTGCAGATAGATTGCTTAGTGCAAGGCGCATGGGAGCCGGGAGAACTGGAATGAGCAGTGGTGATACGTGGATTTGCCAGACTGTGAAACGAGACTGAGGAACAGGGATTGGCCGTTTTGCCCAGGTCAGTATTCTACAGACCTGCATATTTGCACCTCTTCTGATAAGTGCTTGGCCTGCACTCAACAAGTGATTATTGCCAGGTAATCACAGGCTCCTAGGCCGGGCTCTTTGGGCTGAGCAGTACAAGAGTATCTTCTCTCTGGGCAAAAACACAGGACATGAGAAACCTGAATGCGTGCAAGTTTCCCACCAGCCCTCCGGAGGAAACCCTTTATCAAGGATGATCATATGCAAGTTGCAAAAACAAGAGGGGTTTCCTGCTGTGGGGTGATTTAACCTGGGCGAGGCCTGGTGCTTTATGTGCATTCTCTCCTTTATCCCGCACAACTTGTTGAAGGAGGTGCCATTAGGATCTCTTTTTCAGGTGAAGTAACTTGTCCAAGGGCACATATCTCATACATGAAAGAGCTGGGATCTGAACCCAACGAGCCTAGACCCAGAGGCCCTGCTCCATGGATGTTATGAGAAATTTCTAGAGTGATGGTAGCCCACCCAGCCCTGCCCCTAACCACACATCCCTTTTGTTTTGTGTCTCTAGACTCCCTTCATTTACCGTGCACGCTCTATGTTTTTTCCCTGTGATCGCCTTGGAGATAAAGGGATTTTTGAAAAGGCGAAATCAAAGTCTTTAGACCAAAGACTTTTTAATGTTCTTGATTCTTAAATTGTAGTATTCTATGGTCTGATGTGAACAACATGTTTGAGAAAAAGAAGACTGAGAAGGTGTTTGGAGTAGCTTTGGTGCGCTTGGAAAGTTAGGGGCCACCTACTGACCTGGGAAGTCTAGTTCATTCTGGCTTTGCTTGGGGGATCTGAGAAGTGACTATTTCTTTACTTCCCCTTGAGAATGTTTATCACATGCCTGTGTGATAAGACCTCCATAAGAGTCCCCAAATCATGGGGTTCAAAGAGCTTTGGAGTTGGTTTGGAGGGGGGACCCTGTTTCTCCTTCTCTCTCTGCAGCCCCCACCCCCGTCGCTCACTCATGTGTTCACTCTCTCTTTCTCTCTCGCATAAATTTAAAAAATAAATTAATTAAAAGACTGGAAGCCAGGAGGCCATTGCAGGAGTCTGGGGGAAGAGATGTCAGTTGGGTCTAAGGTGCTGGTGGTGGAGAGGAAAAGTGGATGGATTCAAGAGCTAAGAGTGTAAGATGTAAAATACGCACAACTCAGAACTTGACTGGATAGGAATGTTAAAAATATCTTCCTGACTCTTTTCTTGAATCCTTTATTTCTTACCTGTTGGTGCTCATTCTAATGAAAGGGACATGACTTCCTCCTCTTTCCTTCCACTAGCAATAATGCTACCATATAACATAGCTGGGCATTTGCTGTGAGTACTGTTCCCAGTTCCACACCTTGCTTCCTTGAATCTTGACCACAGCCCTATGAGGTGGGCACTATTACCATCCTTATTTTAGAGCTGAAGGAATGAGGAATACAGAGGGCAAGTAACCTCTCCAGGTTGGCACAAGGTCCCATGTGGTGAGTGCAGGAGTTGGGCTTGGAACCCATTTTCTCACATGGTCCAGCCCAGTTCCTTGGAACCTCCAAGGGGGTGACTGCAGCTGACCTCTGAGTTCCCCCCACCCCACCCCGCCCTCTCTCTTCCCACTCATTTTCACCACACAACCAGGCAGGTCTTTCCATAACTCTGTTTCCAGTCTTCTGCTTTCTTTTGTGTTTTTAATAAAATTCTCAAGTGTCTGATTTCAGGGCTCTTTATAATCTGACCCACTCTGCCAATCCAACCTGCTTTCTCGCTTTTGCAGAAGAATTTAATAAAGGTATGCCTTTATATCATTTTAGCTGTTCATGTAATGTAGCTATCTTACCAGTCTGCAATTTGGTTTGAGTTGGGAGTTGCCAATTTATAAGATAATATAGTTAATGCTAGGAGTTCTTTCAGAATCTTACCAAAAAGCAATGGCATTCTTTTCATTCATTTTGAGTGTTTTTCCCCTGACGTAAGAGATCTCTGTGATTATAGGCCCCAACACTTGAGGAGCCAACATCTAGGCAAAGATGTACCTAGAAAGAGACTATTTGCAACAGTTATTTTGAGGGAGCCCATAGAAACTTAGTAATTTTAAGTACATGAGAGGGTAGTTAAAATTTAAAGTCAAAGATTGCCCTTTGATAATAAAATTAGGAAAAGTAAGTCTGTCATTAATGTATCGGCCTTTTGAGGTACCTGGATAATACAGTTGAGTTGTTGGAGTCCCCCAGTTCCCTATAAAACCTGATCTGTCATATCTGTGAATGTGGTCGGGGTGAGGAAAGGGGAGGTGTTGCCTGTTGAAGGGAAAGGTCCCAGTTGGTCAGCTCACCTGAGTGCTACTCTCTGATCTCTGAACTCTCTTCGGACTGGTCATTTGGTTCTTCTCTCCCCAGCCTGATACCAGAAAGGCAGTAACCTGGGCTGGGTGCACATTGTCTAGGCGCCCCTGTATTAGTGATATTCTAGCTTTTATAGTAAGCTTAGAACATAGACAATGGTTTCTCTCAGTTCTCCCCAGGATGATACATAACCACTGTTATTCTAGATGCTGAGGAGAGAAGCAAACTCATTGCCTACAGTGGATGCGTTGGTGCATTAGGGTTTAATCTTCTCGTAGATCCTGGGATCAGAAAGGCTGTGACCTGAATCAGCCTCCCAGAGATGAGGCAGCCCTGTGGACTGAAAGCATCCCACTTGGCAGGGGCTAAAAACAGCTTTCCCCCAGACATAGCTGCCCTGGAGGCTCAGTAGGCAGCACTGCCCATGCCTCCTCCTGGGGGCCCCCTCCCTGTGGTAACTGAGCACCAGTTACAGCTTCACACTTTCCTGAACTCTGAGGTCTTCTCGGGGTCTCTAGCATGTCCTTGACATTTTAGAGCATTTCACCCAAGAACTTCACAGGCCCCCAGGTTTGCAGTCGCCTCTAGTGCACATGCAGCCCCTTGCAGAATGGGTAAGAACGAGCAAAGCAGGACTGGACACTCGCTCCCCAGATAGTGACATGTTTCCTCATTCAGGCCTCATGGTTTGCACACTTCCAGACTTTTGCTATAGCAAAAGCATAAATTATTGCAGATGATGCACTTTTAGGGAGGCCGGGAAATAGTCAAAGTGAGAATTAAAATCTGAGATGCCTCGGGGTCACATGGATAGCTTTTCTTTTTCCCCTTAAAATGGATGCTTTATTGTTTATTTGGAAATTTTTCAAGCTACATGTCATTGCTTTGTCTCAGCCTCTCCTCACGCTGCCTCACCCCACCCTGCCCCTCAGGACTCCATCCACCAAATCCATGTAGTCAGCTCTGTGTGTCTCTGGATGGCGTATGCCCTGAGGGCCCAGGTAGAGGAAGTCACTGACTGTTCCTGCTCTGTGTGCCCCATTGAAGGGCACTGTGAGGGCTCACTGTACTTTTCTTTTGCTTGCAGGACACATTTAGCATCACTACCAAGACAGCCTCTCTGGATATATTTCTGCCAGATGGAAGGAATATTCCAGTCGAAATTCTAACATCAGACACTGCTGAAAGAGTCCTGGAGGTAAACTTTGTCGAAACTCCAGAACCAAATTTAGGAATCATTCTGTTTAAAGGCAGGGACTAGGATAAAGTTACCTTCCAGAAGCTTCCTGCCTATCTTTTTTATTCTGGATGACATATCTGTTGAGATGCTGGGATTTTCTGGGAGACGGACCAAGGAATCTGAGCTACAGCCAGTCCTCAAGAGCGTCTTTGGTTTTACTCTCCTTGTGGACATCAACTTCCCAGACATCTTTTAGACCCTCCCCAAGGCTGCTGTCAGTCACCTGGGACTCAGCCAAGGTTGTACCCTGGAAATGTGCCAAGTGCTTTATTATGGGATGCCTCATAGTTGGGAGCAGGAAAGGGAGTGGAATCCAGATGAGGCTGAAACAGGCAGTACCCAGGTAGGTGGTGACAGGTCCTGTTAGAGAGTGACAGAGGAATGCTGAAAAGGCTTTGAGTTGTCCTTCCTCCCCCAACAGGGAAAACCCCTGAAACCAACAACCTAGCAGGTCTAACTCTGGGTCCAGTGGGTCCAGACCTGAATTCTAGTTGGTTCTGTGAAGAGTCTGACTCTTCACAGAGAGGACAAGACCCAGAGACTACCCTCCCCATCTTTTGATGGCAGCCGTTACCAGCTCTGTCCCTGGGGCTTCTCCTCCCTCCCCTGGGTGCCAAGAAGACACTGGCTTCTCACATCCACACACTGTTCCTAGGCCCTTTTCCTTTGGAGGGTTTTAGTTCTAATCTTCCAGAGAAGTATATGAGGGAAATATAAAGTTATAACAAGGTGGAGGTCAGGAAGTTTCTAGGGTCTTCCAAGGATAGAATATTCTTGCGCTAGGGAGTTGGTACCTGATACCTTCTGGGCAGGAAACAATTCTTCCCTGTTGGGTTCCCAGCTCTCAGGCCCACTTTTACCTGAGACCGTGGCGTGGGTGGACGGCCTCTCCCGGCATCATGGCTTCTCTTTCTAGCCTGGGATTTGAAGCTGGCCCATGCCTTCTTGGTCTCCAAAGAGCAGTTTTGTCCCCAGACTAGGAAATATCCTTTTTCTAGGGTCTTGGCTCTGCCCAAAAGTGATCGTTTTGGACCTTCCTACGATAGTCACTGCACACTACCTTTTCTTGGCTCCTGTACCGTTGTCCTGTTGAAATAGCAGCCACCTCATCGCTGAGGCCCTCCATGAAGAAGTTACCCCAGGGTCCCCTTCCTTAACCAACCCCCGCCCCCCCAAATCCTACTGACCTCCAAGTGTCCCAAGTCTCTCTCCTAACAATTCCCATCTCCATTTTCTCCTTTCCATCCTCATACCCTGATTTTGAGCCTTTATTTCTCAACTAGATTTCTCTAGCAGCCCCCCAAAGTAGTCCCGGCTTGCAGTCTCTCTAGTCTTCTATACTGACCTCCAGAATGACCTTTCTAAAAAACATCAGAAGCCCTGGACACTTCATGCCTGAGGGGATTTATTAAAAAAAAAAAAAAAAGTAAAACAAAAAACCCTCTCAAATACAAAAACACTCTTCCCTAAATTGTCCCCCAGAGGACCTGCAGAGCGGGAGACTGACACATCAGTGAAAGAGAAGGACAGTAATAGGGCAGAGGCCACAGACCCAGATGCCTCCAGGGCCAGGCCTGTAACGCAGGGGTGCCAATGAGGGATGTGAGATAATTCTGGAACAGGGCGGGGGTCGGGCATGGAAAACAGGAGAGCCCCTGCCGTGCCTGACAGCTTCATTATTGACATGTTTGTCACATCCTGGCTCACTGGGCTGTTGAGACATATGTGCCGCTGAAGTTGGCTGCTGGTGGGAGTTTGGGGTCTTTACTTCCCTGGGGTCAGGGCAAGAGCTGGATTCAAATGATGGCACTGCCACATCATAACTGTGTGGGTCTGGGTAAGTGGCTTACCCTTTCAAGACCATGTCCAAGTATTATAGAAATAGCCCATGTTCCATCAACAGTGGTGGTTATGGTTATTTCTCAGTATGGGTATTATTATTGATAATAACAATTATTGGAGGGAGTGTTGAGTCGCTATTGAGTAGGGTAGTAAGCCTAGGGTTCCGCAATCCCATCTATTTTGCCCAGTTCCTCTTGTAACTAATAGGATAGATTTAAGGAGGTGCATTTCTTGTCTCAGAAAAATATACTTTCCCTCTTCCAATCTCACTGACTCGTGAGAAATTCTCACCCCTGACATTGACAACATTAACATCAGGGAAGTTCACCTGGAGGTTCCACCCGCCAAGCCACGGAGTTTCTATTAAAAGTAAAATGAGCCCTCGGCCAGGCAGACAGGTGAATTCTCCAGCAGCTGGGAACCTCTCCAGCTTGCATAGAAATGTAAGTTCAATTTTGTAATTGAAAACCATTGTTTATATCTCCTCAAGCATATGGGCCCCACTCTGCACCTCACCACCATCCTGCTGGGCTCCTTAAAGAACCAGCAACAAGCTAAAATCTCCTTTTGGTTTTTAACACATTTGCGCTAATTTGGTTTTACTGGTGGTGGTTGTGTTTTGAAGTGTCCTTAACATTTGCTAAGAAGAAAATACTGGGTCTCTTTTTGCCGACGTTTACTCCTCTCAAAAGAAGGTATGTGGGTTTATGTCTTTATAAATTACAAAAGGCTTCTCCATTCTCTCCTCCCCCCCACTCTTTTATTTGTCCTGACACGAGAGCTTGCTGTTTTCACAGAGTGAGTCAGAGGAGAGAGGAGTCTAATCTAAACGGACGTGGGTCACACTCTAGGAAAAGATGTCTTTGCAGCCTGTTACAACCCAGCACACACTCACCCCTGCGCACCCAGGAGTGCTGGGTTTGATTTGGGCCCCCCCCCTCACCGGGCATGGGGATGGGTGAGGTAAATAGAAGGTGAATGAGGACAAGCCTTGAGTGAACATGTGAAAAGTTCCCAGGCTCCCCTTTATTTTCAAAGCTCTGCCGAAAACACCCCCTCACTTCACCCACCTAATAAGACCGTCTCCTGAGGTAACTTTCAGATCCCTGACAGGAAAAGGACCCCTTTGAGCCTCATATTTGTACAGCTGTCCCCTTGGAGCCATGCTTAAAGCATCAGCTCACACATATGGCAGTAAAGGTGAACACTTGAGGGTGCCAGAGGTGGTCTAGTGCTTTTAGGGGGTGCAAGCAAAGAAATCACTCAGCGGCCCAGTCTTCAATAGGGAGGGTCTGGGTGGGTGAAGAAGGGGAGAGTCTGTGGTAACATGGACATTCCCGCTGAGGGAATGTGAGTCAGTGTAAGACATAGGGAGCTTCCAGCCTCATGAGCCACTGGCAAAAATGAAACCGTTAGAAGGAAAGCCATTTGACAGAAAAGCCAGGGAGGAACATGAAATGAAAGCAGCCTGTGCCTGGGATCTGAGGTTCACTGAGCGAACGCCAGACAAATTAGACTTGACCATCACTGGAGATATCAGACAGAAGCAGGCCCAGGGAGTCAAAGACGGCCCATAGCTTGGACGGCCAAGTGGCAGAGCATGTCCCTTTTCCCTGTGTCAGATAAACCAGCCCGTAGGAAGGTCAGCTGGTGTGGGGGCCCCAGCGGCTGACTGCAGAAGGACAGACAGACATGGAGAATGGCTGCTGCCCTCCAGTGGACTGTAAAGACCAAAGTCTCTGGGAGACACATCTGTGTCCGAGATGGGACAACCAGCCTTGGCAGAGGTTGGCTCGTGTCCATTGTGCTGGAGCTGATTTTTATTTTCTTCACTCTAATTTGTTTAATTTCCTAATTTTCTAAAACTAGTATGATCACTTTCAGATTCAGAAAAGATTCCTTTTAATGTCAGCAGTCCATCAAAGCCCCTTTTTATCGACATTTATAGGCAGCTTTGAAATTCTGCCCATCACCGTAAGCATGGCAGATGTTCCTAACTTTTCTTGTCTTTGGTTACAGGTGGTGTCACACAGAATTGGACTGAGTCAGGAGCTCTTGGGCTACTTCAGCCTCTTTCTCATTCGGTTTTGCAAAGAGGGCAAACAGTCTGGTAAGGAGAGAAGGAGTGCAGGGCAGCCAGGAGCTGGGGAGGGTTGGTGTGGGTGGGTGCCCAGCTCACAGGATGCAGGAGATACAGCCCAGTGAGGGCCGTGCATGGGCCCTATTACTGTCCCGACCCCTGGAGCAAAAGTGGGGGATGGAAAGTTGTGTCTGTGTTCAGGGTAAGCTGGGGCTGAGCAGAGGTGGCGTGGGGTGCACAGACAGTAGCAAGATGTCAGGTCCTTCCAGCAACTGCACTGCATCACGTGCCTGCCCTGGTCCCAGGCCCAGGGCCCGTCTCACCATGACCCTCGCACCCTGGCTGCTGACCACCAGCCATCCTATAACCTCAAAATGGACAGCTAGACTCCAGGTGTCAGGACATCCCATCACACCATCACTTCTCCTTGTTCGGGAATGTTGGCTGTAAAACATGGATGCTATCGATAAGTTGTCAGATTCTTAAAACTCATGTAATGAGTTAGTGAAAGATGATGGTATGATTCACATGGCTTTCGTGTTTCTTTACAGTGTATGTCTAAGATAGGACAAGTTATTTACTTATGAAATAGTATTGATTATCTGAAGGCAGTTTCCATATGTTCCCAAGAAGCTACAGAGAGGTGGTTTTGAGTTGGAATTAAGGGGTTTGGGTTGCGACTTGGCCACTGAGATCTGCCTTGGGCTGGCGAAGGTACCAGACCTCTATGAACCTCAGGTTCTTCTTCAGTATCCCAGGGTAAAATACCCCCTACTAAAGGTGTTGATATTTTATGAGGATCAAATGCTACTTATTTTTTTAAGGGAATTTCAGAAACTTAAAAATTGTGTACAAATGCAAAGGAATATTATTGTTGTGGTTATATTCTTTCCAACGTAATGCTTGATTTTCTCATTTCAAAAGCCTTGGTATGTAAACTATATGTGCTGTTTCAACCAGTAGGACTCTCTTTCCCCTTTCTCTAGTCATGAAAAAGTTGGTGGACTTCGAGCTCCCTTATGTGAGTCTTCGAAGCGCTGAAGCGGAAAACTGCAGGGTCGGACTGAGGAAGTGGTAAGCATTTATGGTGACCGGAGGTATTTTGAGGATGTTTTGGATTCCTGTTGAGAATTTGTTGGTCTCACCCTGTCAGCTCCCAACCTAACAGCTATAGAGGGACCAGGAACATGGGGACAGTTGAGAGGAGAACAATAAAGAAGAGTGAGTGGAGAGTGAACCAGAATATTTGTCCTAAACAGTAAGAGGATGGCTTTCACTGGTTTCCCCTAAGTACTTGAGGGTTCTTGTCCTGGAGATGGTGGCCATGAACGCAAGGCTTGAAAAGCCAGTGCTGTTGGGGTGGGGATGGAAGCAGGAATGCCGAGGGACTGCGGATCGTGGGCTTGCTTTGGAATGGATTATCAGCTGGATTAATTGAAGGAATTGGTTGATGATTCTAAGCAGGTACGATTCATCTGTTGAACCGTGGTATTCCCTGAGGGCAAAGGATGGACTCAGCCAACTTGCCATGAATTTGAACTCTAAAGTATTATTCTGCTCACGTTCCTAGAGGATTCCAACAATAAATGCATATAAGCCAGGGCCAGCCATATCCCTAGACTGATTGAACATCTTTGAAAAAATACTACCCTTTCCCCCAGAAACAGGAAGCCCTAAGGAGAGCGAACAAACAGAAAATAACAAGAAGTACTCCAGGATGCCTGGGTCCTGAGTAGGCTGAACATCTGACTCTTGATTTCAGCTCAAGTCATGGGTGTCAGGGCTGTGAGATTGAGCCCCGTGTTGGGCTCCATGCTCAGTGGGGAGTCTGCTTGGGATTCTTTCCCTCTGCTCCTCCGCCTATTCCCGTTCATGTGCGCTCTCTCTCTTTCAAATAAATAAATCTTTAAAAATAAATAAATAAGAAGCAACCCCCCCCTCCCCCGTATATCCCATAAAGTGTAGACTGCAATGTTTATTACCATGGCTGTACTGGATGTCTTCTTTGGCTCACTGTCTCCCAGCCCAGCTATTTTGTCATCAGATCACAGAAGTTTTAAAGAAAGGCATTTTGTAATCTAGGAATAGTAGCAATCTTGACCTCGTGATGCCTCCCTTAGAACTCCAGTCTGTGGTTTTGAATTTTGGAAGGATGTTCTGGGCAAGGCTAAAAGTTCACATACTGCTATTCAGAGTATTCTGAGAAACTGTCAACATCTGTGGCATGGAACCCTGAGAAGGGGAAAAGGAAAAACCTTGAGCAGTTCCATCTAAGTGTTTCTGGAAGCTGTATAGTATGAAAAGCGAGGCTGAGAATGACTGTTCCCGGGGTCAGAGTATGTGAATCTAAATCCCAACTCTCTTGGGTTTGAGTTGAATAACTTTAGCCAGGTTATTCAAGCTCACTAAGCCTCAGTTTCTTTATCTGTAAAATGGGAATAATAATAAGAGTCTACCCCATACGCTTAGTATGAGGGTTAAATAAAATCATTTCACATGCTCAATAAATTTTGGTCTTATTTCTTGCTGTTATATTGAGGATAATAATGATAATAGTAATAACAGTAACAACAGAAATCCCTGGGGCTTAGACTGCTTTGCTCATGGGCTCTCCAGAGACCTTGACATCAATGACATGAGGATTCTGTCCCTCATCTTGAAGCCTTCATTGGAAATTGGGCTTTGCCTATGTCTTCATTAAACAGGTATATTCTAGATCATCAGTGCAAGAGAAGATGTCATTCACGTGTCAGCCTCTCGGATCCAGGCAGATTGCCTTTGCCTATGGGAACTGGGAAGAAGAGAGGTCTCACTCCAATTGTTAGAGCTGAGGGTCACGTCGTCTGAGGGGGAGAGCCTGGAGTATGATCCTGAAGGAGCTTTGTCCTCTTTCTAGGAAAAGTCTAACTGAGTGGGAGCAGGGAGGCTGGCATGGCTGCCATAAACTGTGGGATTCCTGGCAGGTGAAGCATCACAAATGAAGCCTTGCCAGCCTCTGGGGGATTTTTCACTCTCTGTGAATTCTCTGCTGGCATCTCTCTGATTATGATACGGTTCCTTGCAGACCAGAGGGAGCCTGCTCTGGCCTCTCAGAGCCCCAGTGTGGAATGGGTCTGGGGGCTCTCTAGTTCTGATGCAACAGTTCTTCTCTGTCACAGAGAAGAGGGTACGTGTGCTGCGTGGCAAGTCAGCTAAATAGAATATAACGGAGTGCTTCCAGTGCCTCTCCCCACCCCCCAGGGGGAAGGTGATCTTCAAGTCACATTTTTGTCCTTTCCTAGTCTGTGCCAATCCCATTGGTTTGTTAACCACTCATTTCTAAGTGCAGTGATTCTGCTGACGTCTGCCTTCAGATTGGTTTAGACCAGCTGCTGTGGGTCCTTTCCTGACCATCTCTATCCATTCTTAGCAGCTCCTGTGCTTATACAGGAGCTAGGATTTCAGTTTATCCTGGTGAGTCTGGATCCGTTAGACAGACATGGAGCCCTGCCATTTGCAAGTTACTCTGCAAAGGTCCAGAGGGGCAACTCCAAATAGGACGAAGCCCTGACCTCCCTGGTGTTGGGGTCCACATGAGGCAAGCAGTGGTAGGAGGAATTTAGGGTGCTAAAGGATGGAGTGGAAGCCTTGGGGAGTGGGGACCAGAGGAGGCAGGCGAGTCAGGGCTGGAGGCTGGGGAGGCCAGTGGTCTTCCAGGCAGAGGAGAGAACACATGGTTGGAATGTAGAGTGTGAAGGAGGGAGGTAGGTCATAGATGGAGCTGGAAATGAAAGCTGGGTGTCGCATGACGGGCACCTTGGAGAGGAGCAGCATGAATGATCTAACTCCTGGGACCGAGAGTCCAAAGGTTACTCAGGAAAGAGCACTCAGGTTAGAATATAGCGCCTGACCCAGAGGGGCAGGGCTGAGGCTGGCGGCCTGACAAAGGAAGCGGCTTGGGTGGCCTGGGCATGGGGCAGTGATACAGATGTGGGTACAGGGCTGATGAAGACACTCTACTGTGGGGTGGGGAGAGGGCTTGCACAGTTGGGGACTGAGTGCGAACAGGTTGTGGGCCATTTTCCATCAGCTTTAGCGTTTGGCATCTTTCCTCTCAGGGTCCACCAGGCAAGAGCGCAGAGTGTAAAGAAAGTTGAGGACAGAGAGCTGGAGGGACAAACTAAAAGCTAGGCGAGGAGAGGGGTGTTGGTAAGGGGGGGCTCAGTTTCAAGTGTAGGGGGCCACCACTGCAGAGAGCACTGGCTCCCAGGTGTGCCCACTGGCCATGGCATCTGAATGACCTTAATGCTCTTGAACCACACAGGTACATGGACCCGTCCCTGGACTCCGTGCTGACGGACTGCCCGGCAGCGCTCCAGCTGATCTACATGCAGGTGAGCGGGACCGAGGACTCGCAAAACACCAGATGGTCTTCACCATTTGGGATTGAAAACATTAGGAAAAAATGGGTAATAGTTAAGAATTCTACCTCCAAAGCTAGGAGAGACAAATTCACAGAGACAGGAAGTACAATGGAAGTTATTAGAGGCGAGGGGGCAGGGAGTTATTGTTTAACGGGGACAGCATTTTTGCTGGGACTGCTAAAAAAGTAGGTGTAAGAGAGTGTTGATGGTTTCACGACCTTATGAATGTTTTTAGTGCCCCTGAATTGTACACTTAAAAATGGTTAAGAAGTAGAGCCCCTGGGTGGCTCAGTCAGTTCATCTCTGCCCTCGGCTCAGGTCATGCTCCTGGAGTCTCAGGATTGAGCCCCACATTGAGCCCCATGTCAGGCTTTCCACACAGGGCTTCCTGCTCAGCAGAGAGCCTGCTTCTCCCTCTGCCCCTCCCCTATGCATGCACACGCGCACACACACACTTTCTCTCTCTCTCTCTAAAATAAACAAATAAACCTTTTTTAAAATGGTTAAAAGGATACATTTTATATATATTTTACCACAGTTAAAAAAATTTTTTAAGAAGCAGAATTTAGAAAGAAGAAAAGTTCTACCTCCATTTTAACAATCTCTCCGAGTTTTCCAGCCAACACTCCATCATCTGGGCCAATTTACCTGAGCCTAGAAATGATGTCCCTGATAATCTAAAGCTACATGTAGTCCCCAAATCTCATTTTAACATCCTCTTCTTTTTCCCTGAGGCGACAAGCATTGTACCTACCCACATGGCCCACTTCAGAGATGTGTAGCCTGTGAAGCAGCACTGGGCCCCGTGCTCAGAAGGGCGCCAAACTTGTTTAAGATTCTGCTGTTGCCATCTTGAAATCCTTAATTTTGGAACAACAGAACCCACGCTTTCATTTTGCATTAGGCCCTTTCAAATTATGTTGTTGGTGCTGCCTACCCCAATGCCCTAAGTGTCCCACCCTCACCCCCCGCCCCAGAAAGTACATTTGGAGTTTGGCCTCCTTTCCTTTCCCAAGTCGGGTGGTAAAGGTTCTGCTAAGCAGAGGGATGGTCAGTGGGTGCTGCCCCTGTGATAGGTCTCCAGTTACGTCCCCAGCCCTACCTTTGTTCCCCTGCCTCACCAGCCCCCTGTCACTACAGACACGATGTTTCTCCACGGAATGAGAATTACAACTTGCACAGAAAGGCAAAGACAGGGTACCTGGTGGCTCAGTCAGTTAAGCATCCAACCCGTGGTTTCATCTCATGAGATGGACCCGTCAGGCCCCACACTCAACAGGGAGTCTGCTGGAGATTCTCTCTCTCTGCCTCCCCACCCCCTGTTCACTCTCATTCTAAATGAATCAATGAATCAATGAACCAATGGATAAATAAATAAACAGCTTACAAAAAGGCAAAGACAGAGTGGCAGATTTCCCTTTTATATTTATAAAGCAGAAGCTCATCTTTGAAGAAGTGACCACACTTCCATATTATCTTGTAAAGCAACCACTAGGTGCTTTATGTGCTCGGAGAGAGGAAACTTATGGGAGTTTTACTGAGCTGTATGCCAAAGGACTGCCTAGCACAGGCCAAGCAGGGAAGCAAGGCAGGAGAATCACCAAATGCCTCAGAAGAAAGAAGCTGGGAAAGGTCAGCATGGTGGGTCCATGCACCGGGCCCCAAAGTCACAAGGCACGCCACCATTTAACCGGCAGTGGTTTTACTTAGTGTCTCACAAAAACGTGGTACCAGAATCCGTGGTGCCTACAATCTGACAAAGTAAAGCATCACTGACATCTCTGTTTCCCCCACTAGACCACCCGCCTCATGCATTGACCTTGGCTTTTCCATCACAGGTTGGAGCACCTGGGTGTAGGACTGAGCAGACACACAGAGCCCAGAGGCCAGAGTGTTGATAAGGGGTGACCTTCTTATGTGACCTTTTTTTTTTTTTTAAAGATTTTATTTATTTATTTGGGAGAGAAAGATAGAGATAGCGAGCAGGAAAGAGAGAGAGAAGCAGGCTCTCCATTGAGCAGGGATCCTGATGCAGGGCTCGATCCAGGACCCTGGGATCATGACCTGAGCCGAAAACAAGAGTGAGACGCTTAACGGACTGAGCCACCCAGGGGCCTCTCTCAGGTCACTTTGCAAGAGACCAAGGCAATCTAATAAATCATCTTCACAAAGCTCTTCTAAATTCTAAGGAGGCAAATCAAAATATCACTTATTGAATATTTAATGTTCACTACTGTAGTTTAATGGCTAGAATAGTTTTGAGCTCATTTCTGATCATCCTTTGATCCATGTAATTAAACCCACATGGTGTGCGTTGGAACATAATTTACCATTTTAAATGTCGTCTGAGGCTCACTGCTGTTGTAACCTTGCTATTATTGTGCATTATGAGTTGTGTCTGGTCTATTTGATACCACATCCTTGGTGGAGAAAGCATCACCCAGTTCCACTGTTGTTCTGGTGGGAAACAGTCTTTCTGGCCTGGTTTCCAGGATACATTGTGGGAAAAGCAGAGGCTGCCAACGTCATTAGAGGAATTTTATCTGTCTTCATCAAGGAGTTATAAACCAGAGAGAAATGCTCTATATTTCCTCTGCTTATAGTTTTGGGGGAAAATGGCTTCACGGAAAGCACACTGAATTCAGTCTCGAAGATGCATTCTGTCCCTTGCTGTGCTGTGGGCTGTTTCTCCGGTATGATCGAGGGCCCGCCACCTTCATTCTTCTGATCCTGATCCAATCTCATCGCTTAACAACGTCCCCCTATTAAGTGATGAGATTGAAGGAACAGTTTCTAAGTTCTCTCTCAGCTTGAATAGACTATTATCCAAATTGTAGATCTTTGCCTGGCAAAGTCTTCAAAAGATGGTTGCCGATGGTTATAACCGTCTGGGCCATTACCATCAATATTCTCATTGTTTGCTGAATCCACACAGAGGTACCAAGAAGTTGGCCCCCGGGAGTCACAGGCATCATTGTGGCCTCTTTTGGGGAAACTCTTCTCAGCTCCCCTCGAAAGAAAATGTCTCCCTTCCTCTCTGCTCCTGTGGTATTTCGTTTGTACCCATTATGGTCCTTCTCACCCAGCCTTGAAAATACTGCCCACATACATATTTGCCTAACTAGACTCTGAAAGGCCCAGGGCAGAGACTGACCTGGGAGCTTAGGAGGTGTGAATGTGTGAGAAGCAATCATCCTTTTAAAAAAATTGATGCAGAATGTTCTTAGGAGCTCTTCTGGTAAATAATGGTGCCATCATAATTGCTTTTGATTTTTCCAAAGCAGCTGTGCCTCGTGACATCCTGGGAGCCAAGTGGACTCCCAAATTTTTTTTTTTCCTTTTTTAAAATTTGAGGAACAGGAGCAAAATGGAAGATTGTATATACAGCTATACATTTCTGGATTTTCTCAAAAATATTGAGGCTTGGTCAATTCCGGGTCTGCTTTTCAGCACCACTGGCCAGAATGATAATTTTGTGCAAATTAGAACAAGGGGTCCCTTCCTCCAGGCAGGCTTAACCCTGTATCAGGGCCTGTGGTTCAGGGAAGGGAGCCTGGGTTGACCATTACCTTTCCTGGAGCCCCAGAACCTGGTGCCCTTCATGCAGACCCAGGCCTACCCACATAGTCCTGGCCTTGCTGTGCCATGCCTCCCCTAGCTGGACCCGAGTGGCTGATGCCTTTCTCTCCATTTCTCACTGCAGGGGATTTGGGATATGTGTGATGGAAGCACGTGAAACCCATGGCGTAGGAGATTTCACTTGATTTTAAAAATCAGTATCTACAGGGTGCCTGTAGCTCAGTGGGTTAAGGCCCTGCCTTCAACTCAGGTCATGGTCTCAGGGTCCTGGGATCCAGCCCCACATGGGGCTCTCTGCTCAGCAGGGAGCCTGCTTCCCCTACTCTCTCTGCTTATTTGTGATGTTTCTCTCTGTCAAATAAATAAATAAAATCTTAAAAATAAAAAATCAGTTTCTATATAAGTCTTCAGCAGCCAGTCTTTGGGGGGCCAGAGAACTGAGCAGAGCCATTTGTCTAAATTTGACTCTCTCATTGTTAGGAGAGGTCCTGTAAGTCATGTATTTGATGACTCTGGAGCCCATAATCAGGGTTAAATCTTTTCAAAGGTAGTGAAACAAGAGCAGTCTGGTCCTGCTGAGGTATGGCATTTAAATCTCTGTGTCTGAGAGTCCCAGGTCCCCTAATGCTGAATGACCTATCTTCAGTGAGTCCTTACTGTTGTGATTGCTGTTTAACTTCTTTCTTTAGTCATGCTTTCTTTTTGATACCTCTGCCCTGTGATAACAGCCCCTTATGGGACTCTACCACCAAGTAGAATTGGGGAGAGGAAAAGGTGTTCCATTCTTCACACCCACATCAATTCCATTCTGGCAGGGTGTCTATGCTTAGTCTTGAGAATAGTTGGTGACCAGGAGAAGGTCTTGGGGTGGGTAGCTGTCCACATGCTCAGAATTCAGTGGCTTGGCCAAGGACAGGAGCCCATAATCAGGAGGGTTGATTATGGACAGGAGGACTCAGGACAGGAGAACTCAGTGCAGTGGCCATATTGGGATTTTAACCCAACTCTTGCCAGGTTGCCATGGTCTTAAAAGCCATAAACTCTCTGGACCTCAATTTACCCATCTGTAAGATGGGGGGGGTTCCTATCCCACAGAATAATTTGGATAAAGTCAATAAGAAAACCTATCTAAAGCAGGTTCTCAACAAATATTATTTATTTTTCTCCTCTCTAAACCCATCTCCTTTTCCTCAATCTAAATAGCTAAATCAAAACTTTATTCAGCTTTTCATTCTCCATTTGGAGATAAGGCATCACCAGCAACACTGAGGAATGGAACACATAAACCTATACTTAGACTAGGGTGTAAATAAGTGTCTGACAATTAGTGAAGAATTGTTGAGTGTTTGCTGTGTGTAAGACCTTGGACAAGAAACACTGAGGTGAAGGACTCAAGGTTTTCCCCTGAGGGGTTGACAGGCTAACTGAAGACCAGTGGAAAACTTCTTTTAAAACATGTAAATAAAAGCAGTACAGGCTAATCATACCAGTTTCAATCCCATCAGTTCTATATGGAACTTCCTGTTTCCCTCAACCCTTGCTAGCCCTGAATATTATATATATTTTTAGTCTCTGCCAAGTCCAGAGGCAAAATATATGGATTTGTAATTTGGAATTCCTTTTTGTTGATTGCTGATACAAATC
This sequence comes from Mustela nivalis, assembly GCF_964662115.1. NCBI lineage: Eukaryota > Metazoa > Chordata > Mammalia > Carnivora > Mustelidae > Mustela > Mustela nivalis. The sequence continues at coordinate 35,759,870 of NC_139021.1, forward strand.
CCTTGTTGACATTTTTCTTATTGCTTTACATAAATAATATCAACTTATCCCCACATATAATGCAGTCGTTTTCTCTGGTTTGGCATTTATTTCTTAGTTTTGTTCTTGATGGCTTTTATGTATAAAAGTTTTATATTTTCATGTAATTACATATTCCTTTATATTTTAAAAATATTATTCCTTACCTCAAGATCAGGCTTTTTTTCCCTGACTTTTTAAAAAATATCTAAACCTTTATCTGGATTTATTTGATTGGGTGGCATGAGAAAAGAACTAACTTTATTTTCTCTTCCAAGTGTGGCCAGTTGTCCCCAAACCATTGAACGAATTCTTCCTATACCCACTAATTTAATACATAACCTTTATAACATGCTAAATCCTTGTATATGTCTACTTGGGTCTGTTTCTGTAGCCTTTCATACATGAATGTGTTTTTGCCAGATTAATTCGTTTCTGCTCATCTTGAGCAAGCAAGTAAGTAAGGTTGCTAATCTTACAACTTCTGTTGTTTTAAGGCAGTTCAGGACATTGAAAAAGAATGGGCCAAACTCACACAGGCACAGAGGCAGAAATTACAGGCTTTCCAGAAAGAAGACAACCAAACCAAGGTAAATCAGATATTGCACCAAGAGAAATCCCTTGGAGGGGAGTTAAAGAAACATATTAGAATTGAGCTGGTTTTAAATTTATAAACCCATCAACCACAAAAAATGGTTTAAGATTAAGAAATGAGAATATCACCATTATTTTTTCTGATTATATTATTTAAAGATTCTGAAAAATACAGACAATAGATTGTGGTGAACCCTTTGCCCAGTTAATATAGACCCACAGCATTTTTTTTTTAAATAACCACAGAGTATTCTGTTTTATAGTTAACCAATTTCTTATTATTGGAAATCTGGTGGTTTCCAGATTTGCTGCTATAAATCACTTTGGCAGCAAGCACCACGAGGCCCAGGACTGTGTCTAATTTATATCCTGTATGTTCCCAACACCTGGAACTGTTCCTAGCTGAAGGTCCCTGAACACTGCAGCCAGCATCCTCTGTCTTGGAGTACGTGTTCTATTATTTCTTAGAATATATTTCTAGAAGAATGGTTTTAAAGCTTCCATAAAGACTGTACCAACTCGTACTCTCCTGTGTCCCCAAGCAATGATAGAAGCCTGACGAACAAGGCATAAGTTAACAGAAGAAATGGACTCTGTTTCATCATGTTGTCTTCTTTATCCTTTAGACTTCGCTAGTTCACTCACTGATTTTAAACAAAATGCAAACAAAATTTAGAGGACTCATTTGTACCTAAATTGATATAGAAAGTATTTCTTCAAAAGCTCAGATATTTTGAGAATTGTACCGATGGCAGGATAAGAAAAGGAAAAAGTATCTACTGCCATGATTCAATATTTTCCTTCCTTGGTATTCTGCCTCAGCTTGTTATGAAAATTTTGGAGTTCAATTTCAATTATAGTGTTTATTTTGATGGACAGAATATTTGGATATAATCGGTTACATCAGCTGCTTTGGATACAATTACAGATTCTAGGTACATTTCTGCTTCCTAAACTTATTAATTTAATGAATTTAGTAAGAATATTATTTTTACCATGTGCTATACTCCCCCCAAATTTGTATTTGTATTTTTGACACAAAACAAATTTTATTTTACCATACTATTTGTAGTAGTTATCGTTAAAAAACTGTACTTTGAATGCATGAAATAGATGGGAAAAAAAAAAAAAAGAACTGAACCATGATTCAAATTAACTGATATTCTCTTGAAGGATCTCAGGATACTGACATAAAAACTGGCATTATTTAAGTGTTTATGAAGTTCTTCTGCTAGTAGATAATAGCACGTTAACAACTATCGCTTTACTTTATGTCCATGTGCAAGAAAACCTGGAGTAGAAATTGAGGGAAATTAGGGGCACCTGGGTGGCTCAGTGGGTTAAGTATCTGCCTTCAGCTCAGATCCTGATGCCAGGGTCCTGGGATAGAGCCCCACATCAGGCTCCCTGACCCAGTGGGAGGTCTGCTTTCCCTTTGCCCCTCCTCCACTCACACTCAAACTCTCTCTCTCTCAAATAAATAAAATCTTTAAAAAAAAAGAAGAAGAAGAAGAAGAAAATGAGTGAAATTAACTTAAAGGAGGAATGTGTTGATCTATATCATAGGCGAACTACAGCCCGTGGACCACTATTTTCGTAAATAAATTTTTTTAATTTTTTGTTTTTAATTAATTAATTAACTAATTAATTAATTTGACAGAGAGAGAGAGAGATCACAAGTAGGCAGAGAAGCAGTCAGAGAGAGGGAGAAACAGGCTCTCCGCTGAGCAGAGAGCCCAATGCGGGGCTGGATCCCAGGACCCTGAGATCAGGACCTGAGCCAAAGGCAGAGGCTTAACCCACTGAGCCACCCAGGCACCCCATGAAGTTTTATTGGCATGTGGCCATCATTTACATACTCTCTAAGACAGCTTCTTGTGATAGGATGATTGAGGTGGGTAGTTGCAGTAGAGACCATATGCCCAGAAACTGAAAATATTTACTATGTGGCTGTTTACAGAAAAGTTTGCCAATCCTCAATCTAAATGAAAATATATGAACATGTCCTTCGCCGTTATGCATGTTAAACTATCTTTTTTGGGTGTAAGCTTCTTTAAAAAACTAATTTTCTTAAAAAAAAAAAAAAAAAAAAACGAATCCTTGCAGATTTCTTTTAGTTTGCATATGGTCAGTAACATCACTACACGCACTTGTTGAATGACAAATGCCCACAAGTATTTTGAACGAGTTACTGATTCATCACTAACTTTCTAGAGAAATGGAGCTTAATTTTTAAACAGTTTCATCTCCTTGAGAGCACATTACAAAAGGTTTTTTAAAGTGTTACCATGCAATGAGATAAAGATCTGTACCATATAATAAATAAGAAACTATTGTAGCAAGAGCTTAAAATTGCTCGGTATGCTGTGGCAACATTACTCTGCCCCTACCCCACCCCTGCACACATGGTGTGACTCAGGACCTGTTGTTTCTGCCCTTTCCATTGACCTAAAGGGGGGGCCAGGCACCTTGACATGTGTCTTAAATTGAAGGCAAGGACCACAGCACAGTAAGCTGGTATGACGATGATGTGTGGCTGGAAGGGACAGGAGCCTGAACACCTCTCCCGCCTTGTAGTGACAGTCAACTGTCCCTCACTGCTCATATCTGTTCACATTTCACTTCATCAGAGAGTGCTTCATCTAGTCCTTGAAAGAACTTGCCTTCCTTCAAGAAAGGATCTGGAAAGTGCCAGGTTGTCACTAAGGGTTCTCTCTGATCACATTCAGTCTTCTCTGATCGTGTGAGAACTCCCTTTTCTTCACACCCATCCCACACAGCATCAGGCAGGACCATGGTGGAAACCTGGAAGAATAAGATAGAGGTTCGAAAACTGATACCAGCTTATTAAAAAGCAGTGGGTAAAGGGCGCCTGGGTGGCTCCGTCATTAATCTGCCTTTGCTCAGGTCATGATCCCAGAGTTCTGGGATCGAGCCCCACATCTCGGGCTCCCTGCTCAGTGGAAAGCCTGCTTCTCTCTCTCCCACTCCCCCTGCTTGTGTTCCCTCTCTCCCTCTCTGTCAAATAAATAAAATAAATCTTAAAAAAAAAAAAGCAATGGTTAATAATAATAATGCTTTTTTTTTTTTTTTTAATAATAATGCTTTCTTACAAAAGTGAAAAGTCCCGGATACCTATTGTCAGGGCAAGATGTCTAGACCGCAGGTGTGAACTGCAACTGTCCTCTGTTCTTAAGCCAAGGCAGAAGCAGAGGGAAGGGGGCAACTGGGTGGCTCAGTTGGTTAAGCATCTGACCCTTGATTTCCGTTGAGAGATTGAGCCCTGTATCTGTCTCTGTGCTGGGTGTGGAGCCTGCTTAAGATTCTTTCTCTCCCTTTATCTCTGCCCCTCCCCACATTCTCTCTCTCTTTGAAAAACAAACAAACAAACAAAAGGTAGAGGGAAAAGCTAACCCTTAAGAGTTACATAAAGGTGTTCCCTTAACACTATTGGGCTGTCTATAACTCTACTTTGAAAGCAGGCTCACTCTCTGATTTTATTGCCATTTGCAAAATCTGTTCCTCTGACAATTCACACCATCATCATATAAAGCTGACTGTAAAAACTAACTACTTTCTTTCTACATAGACCTCACCTTAGTTTTTTTTTTTTAATGGCTTTTTAAAAAAAAGATTTATTTATTGATTTATTTATTTATTTATTTATTTTATAGCGATTACAAGTAGTCAGAGAGGCAGGCAGAGAGAGAGAGAGAGGAAGGGAAGCAGGCTCCCTGCTGAGCAGAGAGCCCGATATGGGGCTCGATCCGAGGACCCTGGGATCATGACCCGAGCCAAAGGCATAGGCTTTAAACCACTGAGCCACCCAGGCGCCCCAAAAATGGCATTTTTTTACAGGAGGCTTGACATCCCCTGTGGGGATTGAACCCAGACCCTGAGATCAAGAGTTGCATGCTCTCCTGACAGAGTCAGCCAGGCTCCCTAAAAGCATTTTATTTATTTATTTATTTATTTATTTATTTATTTGAGAGAGAGAGAGAGAGCACGCACCAGCAGTGGGAAGGAGCAGAAGGAGGCACACGGCACTAATCAGAGAGCCTGATGTGGGGTTTGATTCCAGGACCCTGAGATCATGACCTGAGCTGAAACCAAGAGTTGGCGCTTAACAGACTGAGCCCCGCAGGTGCCCCCAAACAGCATTTTAAATGTATACTTTTCGTTTATTTTGCTGTCGTAATTTGCTGAGGTAGAACCCTCTCTACTCGTTCATTTGATTCCCCCATTCTTCTCCGTTTGTCATTCAGTCACCAAATATTTTCGTCCCCACTATGTACCAAGCACAGTAGCAGGAGGAGAGACACAATGGTGAATGAGGCAGAAATGGTTGGACCTTGGCAGGACACACCATGGACTTCCCCAGCCTTATTGTCAGGGAGCACAAGGGGCATTGTCTTCATTCGTAACATCCAGAAGAAAAAGGCGCTTTCACTGTGGCTCAATTTTGTGCATTGTACTAGGATGGCAGTAGCTTCTGACAGAAGGTGATCACCTTTTTCAAGCAGTCTTTTGCTTTTTTTGGCTCACCTTCACCACCGGAGCAGTTTCTGGAGCTGTCCCGAGAGGTCCGGCACTACGGGTACTGGCGGCTGGATCCGTGTACCTGTGACTACCCACAGCCAGGCTGTGGGGCCGTCCTCTCTGTTGGCAAGGACGAGATCAGCTGCTGCATAACCCTGCCTGATAACCAGACCCAGGAAGTCATTTTCCAGATGAACAGAGTGAAGCGCTGGCAGGTCACTTTCCTTGTAAGTATCTTGGCACTTAAAAGTGATTTAAAGTCTCTACTTTGGTTTAAAAATCCTCTTGTCTTTGGATGACAAAGTTGGCAGTAGGGACGTGGTTCTGCCATTTGCATCACCACATTGAGTGGACCAGCATCTAAGCCACATGAAGCATCACCTGACGGTCAAAGCCGTCTATCATCTGGTTCAAATGTCCCATCTATAGCAATAGAGACACCCACCTTCCCACTTTGCCGTGACAGGCTTCTCTACTGCTTGAAGGCTGGCTATAGTACGAGAGCATAGAGAAACAATGGCTGCTGTTAGTGGAATTCCTAACACAGACTCAGGACTGACCAGATCTCTACCCTTGCAAATGAGAAACTGACCAGTAGAGCTCTTCTTAAGGATCCCCTTCAATCATACCTACACTGCCATCTCCTCCCAGAGAAAACCCTCTGATCAGATGTACTGGAGTGCCTCCTTTGGGTCAGATGCTGTTCTGAGTGCTGCCACATCTATTATTTAATTAAATTCTTGCAATAACTCAGTGAGCTAAGTGGGATTATCCCCTTTACACGGGAAACTGAGGTTAACTAGGAGAGGACAAACTGTAATCCCCAGTTGCTAAGTCTGCGGAATCCATGGGGATTTTTTAGCTGGGACAATACTAGGCCTATTTGTGGCATTTGGTGTTGTCAACCATTTCTTGCTTCTCAGAATTCCCTCTCCTTCCTCCCCTGCTTTTGTGAGCTGCCTCTTCCTCTGAACATTTCTGAAGCCCTCATTACCCCAGGGTTCCATTTCCGTCTTTCTACTTTGTATTCTCTGAAATCAATTGCCTACGTCCCTATGGAAAGGTCCAATATTTCCTAATGACTTCTAGGCATCGACACCAGGTGTCACACAGACATCCTTGCCCTCTCCTGCCCATCCTAGGGCTCTTCCCCCTCTGTGTTCCCCATTTTGGCAAATAGGACTTCAACCACCTGCTAAACGCCGAACCGGCAATCTTGACGTGATCAGCCTATGATTTTAGTCTTTTAAATTTATGGGAACTTGTTTTATGGCCCCAGATCTGGTCTCTCTTGGTAAATGTTCCATGTGTACTTGAAAAGAATGTGTATCCTGCCACAGTTGGATGGAATATTCTAGAAGTATTAAGTCAAGCAGTTGACAGTGTTCAGATCTCCTGTATCCTTGTATATTTGTATATTTTCTTGTATATTTCTTGTATATTTTCTATTTGCTGCTGAGAGAAGAGGAATGTTAAAACCTTCAGACCTAATTGTGGGTTTGTCTATTTCTTTGAGGTTTATCAGCTTTCCCCCTCTTTTCCTGCCTTCTTTTGATTATTTCATGATTTGATTATTTTATGATTATGAAAAAAACTTTATTTACACCATTTTTTAGCTCTACCTTTTCATTTATTGTTATATTAGACTTGTAGACTTGTATAATGTATAATTGTATATATTATTCTTGTATACTTAAACTTATTACATTCCACTTTTAATTATTATACTACATCACAAAACGCATAACAACATTGTATTTCTATTTTCCTTTTTGTGATAATTATTGCCATACTTCCACAAATATAAGCCTCATGCTGCGTTATAACTATTTTTGCTTTTAAACAGTCGATTCTTTTGGGGTATCTGGGTAGTTCGGTGGGTAAGCCTCTGCCTTCAGCTCAGGTCATGATCTCAGGGTTCTGGGATCAAGCCCCGCATCGGGCTCTCTGCTCAGCAGAAAGCCTGCCTCCCCCTCTCTCTGCCTGCTTCTCTGCTTACTTGTGATCTCTGTCTGTCAAATAAATAAATAAAAATCTTTAAATAAATAAATAAAGGCAATAGGGAAAAGTTCTTTAAAAAAATAAACAGTTGATTCTTTTTAAGCTTTGAATTTGGATGTAACTGTATGTTGGCATACGGTTTTAAGGAATGGTACAGAGATCCTGTGTATTCTTCACCCACTTTTCTCAAATTGTTAGTTACACCTTGCAGTACAAATAGACACCAGAATATTGGCATTGATACAAGCAAGAGTCCTAGCATTTTCATCATCCCAAGAACCCCTCAGGTTGGCCTTTTATGGCTTTACCTGCTTTCTCTCACCACACCTCTCTTTAGACCCAAGGAACCACTCATCTGTTATTTTTATAATTGTGTCACTTCAGGAGTGCTACGTAAAACTTTGGGTGATGGATATATCCATTACTTTGAGTATGTTGATGTTTCATGAATGTATGTATATGTCCAGTCTCATCAGGTTGTGTACATTAAATATGTGCAGGTTATTTTTTACATCAATTATACCCCAATAAAACTTAAAAAAAAAAAAAAAGGAGACATTCTTAAAACAAGGGTATGTACTGATCAGCTGATGAAACTATTGTGACCAGAGGTTTGCAGGAACCTAAAACTTTATTTCCCCTGGAGCAATGACTCGGTGTTCAGTAATGCAGTGAATAATAAGAACTGACTGCATTTAGGAGACAAATATATATATATATATATAAAGAGGAATTGATTACCATAAAAATGGTCTCTAATGATTACCATAAAAATGGTCTCTAAATGAAATCATATGTAGTTTTTTTTTTTTTTTTTTTACTCAGCATCATTCTTTAGTAATTCATTCAGGTTGTTGTATATATCAGTAGTTTGGTTCTTTTTATTGCTGAGCAGTATTCCATGGTATGGAATGGACAAGATTTATTTCACCAATCAGCCAATGAAAGATACCTGGTTGTTTCCTGTTTTTAGCTATAATGAATGAAATTCATACATCTGTTTTGGACACAAACCTCCATTTCTGTGGCATAAATGCTAGGGGGTACAATTGCTGGGTTATATGCAAGTTGCATCCTTAGTTTTTTAAGAAACTGCCAAACGGTTTTCAAGAGTGGCTGTGCTAATTTCCATTTCCACCAGTGATGGATGCATGACTGATGGAGTTTCTCTGCAGCCTCAACAGCATTTGGTATTGTCACTGTTTTTTAGTTTAGTCATTTGCCTAAGTGTGGAATGGTATTTCATTGTGATTTTAATTTGCATTCCCCTCCTAGCTAATCATGCCAACCATCTTTTCATGTGCCCATTTGTCATCTGCATATCTTCTTTTGTGAGATGTTTTCTTCCATATCTTTTGCCTATTTTCTAATTGATTGTTGAGTTTGGGTTGTTTTTTTTTTTAAAGATTTTATTTATTTATTTGACAGATAGAGATCACAATAAGGTAGAGAGGCAGGCAGAGAGAGAGAGAGAGAGAAAGAGGAGGAAGCAGGCTCCCTGCTAAGCAGAGAGCCCAATGCATGGCTCCATCCCAGGACTCTGGGATCATGACCTGAGCTGAAAGCAGAGGCTTTAACCCACTGAGCCACCCAAGCGCCCCATGTTGGAGGTTTTTTTGTTTATTTGCTTTTTGTTTTTCATTTTTCACTATTGTTTTGAGAGCACATCATATATTCTAGTTACTAGTCTTTGGTTGTATATGTAGTTTGCAAGTATTTTCTCTTAACTCTGTAGTTTTTTATCCTCTCAACAAGGTCTTATGCAGAGGAAAAGTTAATTTCGATGAATTTCAATTCATTAGTTTTTTCTTTTATAGATTGTGGCTTTTAGTGTTGAGTTGGAGAACTCTTTGCCAAACTCTGGATACTGAAGATTTTTTTCTTAGAGTTTTTTCCTAAAGGTTTTACAGTTATAGGTCATACATTTAAGTCCATGGCTCATTCTGAGTTCGTTTTCATCTAGGGTGTGAAACTCAGAATGACATTCCCTTTTTTTGCCTGTGGAAGTCCACTAGCTCGGAACCATTTGTTGCAAAGCCTGTCCTTTAACTGACTTGGTTTTGCACCTTTGTCAGATATCAGCTGGGCACATTTGTGTGGATTTATTTCTGGATTCTCTAGTCTGTTCCATGATGCATGTGTCTATCCCTCCCCCAGTACTACATACACAGTCATTCCCTTCCTTTGGAACAGCTTTATCAAGATATAATTCACATAGCATGCAATTCACTTATATAATGTGAATTCAGGGGCATTTAATTCATTCAGAGTTTTACATCCAACACCACAATCAATTTTAGAATACTTTCATCACCTCAGAAAGAAGTCCCATATCCCTTAGCTTACGCCTGTAAGCTACCTATCAGCCCTAAGAAGCCACTAATCTGCTTGTCTTTATAGATGCACCCGTTCTGAGCATTTCATGATTAATGGAATCATATGTGATCTTTGTGACTGGCTTCCTTTACTTGGTATAATGTTTCTAAGGTCCACTCTTATCATAGCATGTACCAACACCTTACCTTCTTCGTGGTCATATAATATTATGTTGTATGGATACACTAAATTTTGTTTATTCAGTAATGTTTCTCTCTTTTGGTTGTTATAAGTTATGCTGCTATGAATGTTTGTGTACAAGTTTCTGTGTGGATATAGGTTTTCATTTCTCTCGAGTATATGATTGGGAGTGGAATTGCTGGGACTATGTTGGTAATTCCACGTTTCACTTTGTAAGAAACTTCTAGACTATTTTCCAAACAGTCTGCTCCATGTTATATACCCCCTGGCGGTGTATGAGGGCTCTCCCCACACTTGCAAAGGTCGTTATTCAGCCGAAGGTCTGAAGAGAGCTCTCTAGAGCTCTTAGTCTGTGTAAAGCCCTTGTCTGTGATCCTCTGCTCCATCGATTCTAAACTCAATTTCTTCAAACTTTCATCCCTTTCTCCTCAACTCAGCAAGACCTCTGGGCTCTGTTTGGGGTCCCCTTCCCTCCACTGCCTCCTGGACACTCCAAGCAGTAAGCTAGATGGCTATGGGGCTCACCTCATTTGTTTTCCTTCTCCCCGGGTTAATAGTCCTGGATTCTATGTGGTTCAGTATCTGAAAACAGCTATTTTTCAGTTCATTTTCACCCTGATGCAGTCAGATGAATACTTCTAATACATAAATCTAATCATGTTGTTATCCAGCTTTTAAAATCAGTGAATGCATGCCTGTTGCCCTCAAAATGAAGTTCAGACTTCTTAACTTAGCTTATCAAACCTCGAACAGCTAGGGCTCTTTGGTGGCCAGCAATAGAAAGCAACACTTCTGGCTCTAGTGAAAAAAGGGGATTTATCAGAGAGGCATGGAATAACCCAGTGACTCAAAGGAAGGCAGAGGCAGAGGCTTAGGAAAGTCAAGAACAAAATGAGCTCAGTGTTTCTAGGAAAGAAGGAATTCTTTATCAGGACATGCTCTTTGGATCTCTCCACTCTGGAATCAAAGAAGGCGCATAGAAGGCATTTGTCCAATTAGCCTGAACTTGGGTCATGTGCCCCGGCCTCCAGGAGGGCAGTGTTCCCTGACAGCCCTACCTACATGGGCATAGGGAAAGAGAGACGTTTTCCCAAGGGCACAGGAGACTCCATTACTAAGAGAAAGAGGGATAGATGCTGTATAGCAAAAGTCAAATCTGCTTCCTCCAGAGTCCTCAGGATCTGGCCCCACACTGCCTCTCTGAGGTGAGCCTCTTCTCTCACCACCCTACCTGCCTTGCAGCCTGTGCTTCCGCCATACTCGGTCTCTTGTCACGTGTCCAGTGTGCCAGGTCCCTTCGTGCCTCAGTGCACTTGCACTTGTTATTTCTTCTACCAGAACCACTTCCCACCGCGCCTGCACCCACCTCCTCCTCCAAAAAACACCACAACATCAAACATGGAAAATTTCTACTTCTGCTGCTCAGATATCACCGCCTCCCTCCAGGAAGCCTGCCTTGACCCCTCTGAGTCTGGATCAGGTGTCAATCCTACCTCCTTCCGTAGACCTGGGTTTGCTTCCCTTATACTATTTATCATACCAAACTGTGTGGCTTACTTTCACAGCCCCTCATAGACTGACAGCTTCCTGGCAATAGTGACGGTATCACTTGCTTTGGTATTTGCCCAACAGTTAATAGCTGCTTCCATTTCTATCAGATATCAAATAATCTCTTTTCTCTGTAGGGAACTCTGCTGGATACAGATGGACCCCAGCGAACTCTCAACCAGAACTTGGAGCTCCGATTTCAGTTTAGTGAAGAAAATCACTGGCCCTGGTTTGTTATTTACACTAAGCAGGTGAGTTCTCAGGGCAGCATATGAGAACCAGCGCTGAAATGCTCTCTTGCTTGCTGGGGTGAACAAAGCATATTACTCTTACCCAACTGAGCAGGGTCTTAGAATATGCTATACATCCTCCTTTTTGGCCTGTAACACTGTTGGGTTGTTGATTTTTGGTTTGGGTATTTTTTGTTTGTTTGTTTTGTGGGGTTTTTTTGGTTTATTTTTTGTTTGATTTCATTTTACTCATCACCACAGTCTTCAGGTCAATTAGAAATAGATGTAGTTACTAAATAACAGGAGACACAACTAATAGTGGCTTAGACAAAGTGTTGGTGAACTTCCTCTCAAAGGACCAGATGGTAAATAGTTTAGTTTTGGGGTCCATCTGGTCTCTGCTACAACTACTGAACTCTGTTATAGCACAAAAGTAGCCACAGACAATGTGTGAACAAATGGGTATAGCTATTTGCCAATAAAAATGTATAAAAACAAGTGAGGGGCTGAATTTATTGACCTCTGACTTAGACAATACAGATTTTCATCTCACTTAACAAGAATACTAGAGATGATTGATACCCCTTTTATCTGGAAGGCAAAAGCCCAATAGGCCTCCCATTATGTCTCACTGACCAGAAGTAAGTCACATGACCACCCCTAGCTGCAAGGGAATCTGGGAATCAAGTATCTAACAAAAAAGAACAGAATTCATGATCACCCTAGAGTAAGTGTGAGCTGGGCCCTTTGTCTCAGACAAAATCCAGGTTCTGTGAGGAGAGGAGAGACTGTTGGACAACAAACTATGCAGGTTTTCCATGACTTTATAACTGAAGTTGGAATAAATTTTTTTTAAAAAACTTAATTTTCTGAACACCAAATTCAGCTGAAAAATATTATGAACTAACTCAAGCTATTTCAAATTGGAATCAAAACTACAAACATTCTAAAAGGAAACCAAAATACCAAAGTAATCTTTAAGTCAACATTTCATTCAACTTAAGTCGTTGGTGATCGCACTAGTTCCATGGAGCATTTTGGTTTCAGGTAGCGAAAGCTCCCCAAGACTCTCTGCTTTTAGTATAGTTGCAATCAAAAGATGATAGATACCAAGGTCCTCTGAAAAAACATGAAGTGCTAAACCAAATTCTAGGTTAAAGAAACAGGCCATCAGGTTCACCTTGGATATGAAACATCCTTAGGGAAATGGTAGGATGGTTTGCAGTCACTTGGAGAGATGCAGCTAGATCTTGGCAATGAAATTGCCTTCCCTTGCCCAGAATGCTAAATGCAGTAGTTAAATTTTATTATGGTCTTTTAATCTAGTCTGTACCAAATGAGTTTAAGCCGCTACAGAGAGGGCAATAAACATTCTTTTAAAGGATTCCTAGTAAGGTCTTATTTCCTTTGGAGTGTGGGTTTATTGATACACACCCAAGAGCTACTTCTGCAAAAGGCAGAAATGTGGCTTGTGTGCCTTGGCAAATACAAATGAGGGCTGGGATCCTAATATTTTCTAGACCCTTTAAACAATAGCTCACTGCATCTATATTGAATAAATCTTACCTGGTTTATAGCCAAGTCTTAACCTACATATCTGTGCACATTGTATGGAATATGGAATCAGTCCTCATCTTTTATTAAAAAGTATTATTAAACACCCTTCCATGCTCTATCAACTCAGTGTATGTTGTTTAACTCTTTCGTACCCTGGTTTTATGTAGGTTATAAATATGCACAGATAAACAGGGTTAGTTTTTAGCTAAACTAGGAAATCAAAATTTGTTTTTGTACATAAATACCAACTCTTTTACTCTTTTCCTTATTGGTAATAGTGCCTTCCTTCTCTTCTACCTCCTTTTCTCCCTTTAAATAAATTAAATTCTGGTCAAGCTCCACAGTCCTGCAAGACTTTGAGATGCTACCCATATGTAGCCATTCTCCCTCTAATTCTCCTTTCTATGTCCTGTCTCCCAAGAGTCTCTACTTTGGCTACCATCCCAACCTGGGTTTTCTCTCTTTCCTTCCTCCTCCTCTCCATCACCACCCTCCCTTTAGTGCCAGTGACCATCTTTGGACATAAATTTATACTAAGGGCCTGCCACCTCAAGCTTTAAGCTTTGTCTCAAACTTTAGTAGGGCCAAAAGAGAAAAGTACAAGCCAAGGATTGAGAACAGGACAAAGGAAAAAGAGGATTAATGGGAAAGGAGCAAGTAGGGAAGTCATAGGGAAACTTAAATTGGCATGTGGAGTGAAGATCCTAGAAAAAGGAAACCCCAGCTCTTGTGTGACAAGATATCTAATGTGGGTCTTGACACTGACAACGCTGGGCCAACAAGAAGTCACAGGTGATACTGGGAGCAACCATCAGTCTTAAAAGTGAGTGATTAAAGGTGCTTGAAAAATAAGAACATGATGAGAAATAGGGTTTTTTTTAGTTCACTAAAAGCCATAAGGTGCTAATATACCCTTTTAAACAGGTTACTATTTATGTCTAGTAATAGGTCTCTCAATAATAATGTATACAGTTAAATGTAAGATCAACCATCCTTCATTGATTTGATTACAATAGTAAATACTTTTTGTTATTTGTTGCTTGTTATTTGAGCTGCTTACAAATTAATGTGAAAAAATAGGAGGGAAAATTTTAAAAGGGGAAAAATTAGGAAATGTAATGATTCTCTGTCTTTTTAAAAATTTAAGTACATCCATGTAGTTAAGGAAATGTATGGCTACTTGTTAATTGCATCTTATACAAATTTATGGAAATTAAAGATGAAATCTAAGTTCTTAAAAGCGTGCTGTTGGAGAGCAGAGTTCAAAATCTGCTTTGTGATGTGAGGAGGGAAGAAAGGCAGGATCTTTTCAGTTGAGCAATTTCTTTATTTCTGGGTTCTTTAGGCTTTTTTGCTGAGTAGCTGCTTGAAAAAGATGATCTCAGAAAAGATGGTAAAGCTAGCTGCAGAGAATCCAGAAATGGTAAGTGCTCTTATCTGTGTATCTTTTTCACTTTAAGTTCCTACCATCAGCCAACATTAACCTACAGGGATGAATTCTGGTTCTCTGGGATAGAACCCAACCTCCCAGAAGTGAGCTCCTCTGCCTTCTCTAAAGAGCTCAGTCTTTAGAATTCAAGCCATTTTTTCAAGAGAAGTGTCCTTCCATTGCTCTCTATTCTTGTATCTCTGCTTTCCCCCAAATGGAAGATTCCAGATTTACCATAAAAACCACATCATAAAGTCAGGATCCAGAGGGGTCTTAAACACAGCAGCGATGAACTTAAATAAGCTCTACACTTCTATCTCTCGAAAGAACTCACAGTTTTTTGAAGCTTCCACTGTGCCAAATTAGAATGCCATTAGCAGTTGAAGGAAGCCATAGAGAAAAAGAACTTCTTAAGGCCATAAATTGTTCTCAGTGTAAAATTAAACTTTGCTTTTCTAGTCTGTATCTCTTCAATAAAGGCCTGGTTTCTTATTGAGAGGGCTGTGGCAGACTGTAAAAAGAGACACTGAGATTTTAAACTTTTCGACTTGTCTTGTTACCATCATGATATAAGCATATCCTGAATAAGACAGTACAATTGGAATTTTAAAAATGATTCAAATACTCATACTTTAGTATTACTGATACTAATACTTTATTAATACCAATACAAATACAAATGCTTTTTTAAAATACTAATGCCTGGTTGACATGTATAAACTTTTTTTTTTTTTAGCAGAATGTTATACTGATCCTTAAAAATGCAACAGAAACAGAAACATTTGGAAATGTTCCCTAATGTTTTCATTTAAATTGAATCCTTTATAAAGAGGATGGGTGACATCTTTTGTTAAACACTGCTTTTTACTAGACTTTGAGTCTAGTAAGGACTAGAGAAAATAGTTGCATTTTATCCTTATTTCTCTTTCTTCTAGAACTGAAAATATTTTCCTAGGGAAAATAAAATTTACTGCCCCTTGGTATTCAAACAATTCAAAGTGTACCATAGAGTAGCAAATCAAGCAATGAAAGAATCATGGATGGTCTTTTTTAAAGAGTCATAAAATCTAACCTCTGAGGCAGGATGGACCCCCTTAGGCTTCCATTATTATATATAAAAAAAGAAGAAGAAAAAGTTGTTAACTGAAGTAGCCCCATTAAAGAGAGAAGTACTCTCAAATGTGGCTGAATAAAATGTAAGCTACTTGATGCAGGAAATACTTGTACAATGAGTAGCTAAAGCATTTGCTGAATAATAGAAGGTAGTGACCTATTTAAAGTTAAAAAAAAAAAAAAACACTAACCACATTCTTTAGATTTGCACACAAATTGAAACCTATCCTTTCCTGTGGCAGATAGTGAAATCAGCATGTCAGTCAGCATTGCATGGCTTAATCCAAATAATCACAAGTTTTAGTTCCACAAGCTCCTTTTCTACCCCCTTTCTTGTTTTGGTTCTTGGAAAGAAAAGTTAAGACCCTTCCTCTGGAAAATCGGGTTTTTGAGGCACCTGGGTAGCTCAGTCAGTTAAGCATCTAACTCTTGATTTCAGCTCAGGTCATGATCTCGAGGTCCTGGGATCAAGCCCTGTGTCATGTTGGGCTCTGCACTCAGCAGCAGTTGGTGGGGGTGGATCTGCTTGAGATTCTCTCCCTCTGACCCTCCCCCCTGCTCACTCTCACTCCCTCTCTCTCTTATTCTAAAATAAGAAAAAAAAAAAAATTCTTAATTTAAAAAAAAAAAAAGAAAATTGGGTTTTCAAGGGGATATTATAGGGATAGTCCATATTTCAACCTGAAATTTCATCTACAAACCCCTGGGTAGAATGAGACCCTGGAAAGTGAAAATTGCAGACAGATCAGTTCTTTGAACGTATACTGGGTTCTGGGTTTCCTCACAAAGCACAGTTGACCAGAACAAGTCATTTTGTGGAACTTTAAGTAGCCATATAAATGTGTGACTGTGACATCCACTCATTTTCTAGGTAAACAGAAAATCTGAACTGACATGTATCACTTATTAAAGGCTTGTATGGACTAGGATCCAGATCCTATTTTGCAAGATAGAATAGATTCCAAGATTTTGAAAATCAGGAAGAATCTGGAGAGGGGGGAGAGAAATTGAGGAAACTATAACCAAATGAACCCCATAAATCAGATAGTTCCTAGAAGCAGATTAAATAGTACTATTTTATCCTAGTAAGAAGGAAGGCTTTAAAAGAAGAAATTTAGTGCTAACTTAATTAACTTAGCTATACGCATTGCTTTCAATGATAAGACTTGAACCCTTCTGAAGAGATCATTAAAATTTGAAGTCAAGGGGCACCTGGGTGGCTCAGTGGGTTAAGCCGCTGCCTTCGGCTCAGGTCATGATCTCAGGGTGCTGGAATCGAGTCCCGCATCAGGCTCTCTGCTCAGCAGGGAGCCTGCTTCCCTCTGTCTCTCTCTGCCTGCCACTCCATCTACTTGTGATTTCTCTCTGTCAAATAAATAAATAAATAAATAAAAGATTTGAAGTCAAATGCACTAAAAAAAATGTGAACATACAACAATATTATGTTATATTCTTTTTTTTTTTTTTTTAAAGATTTTATTTATTTATTTGACAGAGAGAAATCACAAGTAGGCAGAGAGGCAGGCAGAGAGAGAGAGAGAGGAGGAAGCAGGCTCCCTGCTGAGCAGAGAGCCCGATGCGGGACTCGATCCCAGGACCCTGAGATCATGACCTGAGCCGAAGGCAGCGGCTTAACCGCTGAGCCACCCAGGCGCCCTGTTATATTCTTTTAAAGGCAGTATTAACTGCAAACCAGAAGGGGAAAAATTGTAACATTCTTTTTAGAGCTGTGCTCCTATGCAAAAACCTACAATCAATAAATTTTGTTATTATTTGCTCCTTTTAACTAAAACAGAATTTTAAGAAATATTTTATGTGAAAATAAAGTGTATTTGTTACCAGTAGGTTTAGCTATATATAATGAAGAGCAAAACAAGACAGAAGAAGTGTCCTAGGTAAAATAAAAGTCTATATCTTTCTCATCTAAAAGAAACCCAGAAGTAGGCAGTCTAGAGCTGGAACAGTGACTCCATGATGTCATTAGAGACCTTTAGTGTGTGGCTTTACCTCATGTTTGAATATGGCTGCTGGAGCTCCAGTCATTACATCCACACCCTAGGCAGTAGTATAAATGGAAAGTAGGAATGGCTCATCTCTCTTCTTTGAGGAGGGGTCCCTGAAATCCCACAGATTTCAACTTACAGTTCATTGGTCAGGAGTTAGTCACACCACAGGCCTATATCTACCTGCAAGGGAGTCTGGTAACTGTAGTCTTTTACAGGTTATGTTGTCTCTCCAGATTAATTTGGGTGGCATTACTAAGAAAGAAGGGCAGAATGGAAAATAGGATGGGCTACCAGCAATCTCTGCCATTGAAAGAAATTTAAAGGACATTAAGAAAAGGAAGCAGATATATTTTAAGCAATAGATGTGTTCCTAATGAGTTTCTGAAAGTGTATCATTATTATCTTGTATATTGAACCATAATCTGAATATATGCAAGAGATAGGAACTTATTCCTATGGTGACTAATTTTCTGAATTGAAAAACAACTTAGATTTTTTATTAATCCATACCTAGTTTGTTTTATTAGTTTGTATATTTTTTCCTTAGGTTTACTAAAAAGTGATTCTGAATCTCTAAATTGGTTTTCTGGGAATGTCAGACTTTGAAGAGTTGGTGCTATCTAGAAAACAGAAAGTACAGGTACATCACAACCCACTTGAGAATGGTGTGAGCATAGCAGGTAGACAGAATTTTAGAGAGCCAGGTGGAAATTACCCTGTGAGAGTAAGTAGTTATTAAAAGAAACTACCCGTTGATGAAGAAGCGTATACAGGAATACGGCGTTATGAAAAAAGGATTTGTTCGCTTCCTCCCCCCAACTTTATTCCCCCTAGTATATAAAATATTTAAAGCTCTTATTTGAGTAAGTCAAGGAAACAGGTATCAGAAATAGCTTAACATCCATAGTGGGTTCTGTTTTATTTATTTCAACATAGGGAGGGGAGGAAGGGGAAGGAGAATAGGAGAGAGAAACATTCTGAGCTGTTTACGCCAACATCTGTATTTCATTGCACAAGGCTACTTACCAGTGATAACGTAATATTGTAAACAGTAACAATAATACTATAACAAAACGTGTAAGACTACAGAGCATTAATTTCTCATTTACCAAGACTTAATAACTGATTTTTTAAAAAGATTTTATTTATTTATTTGATAGAAAGCCCGTGAGTGGGGAAAGGGGCAGAGGCAGAGGGAGAGGGAAAGGGCGTGAATCTCAAGTAACCTTTGCAGTAAGCGCTGAGATCATGACCTGAGCCGAAACCAAGAGTCAGGCCCTTAACGGACTGAGTCACCCAGGCATCCCTAGTAACTGATTTTTTTTTTTTAATTATTAAGCTGGTCTTCAAATACATGAACATCCCTATTAATACTAACCTAAAGGAAGTCCTTTGCATCCTTCAAAGCAATCTATTTTATAATGATATTAACTGTAGTTCAAAGGCAACGCTCTTTTGTGGTGTCATGTTACTTATCCCAGTTATTTTGAAATGTTCTTCCTCCTTATATTCTTATGAAGAATAAGCATTAATAAACAATTCACACCTTGTTCATTTTTTTTTTCCTCACACGTCATTCTTGCATTTACAAACGCCTACATTTACCAGGCAGTGGTTGAAAAGTCAAGGACTTTATGTGTTGGAGAAGAGAGGTGGTAGCGTGATACGGTAAAACCCGTATCTTAACACTAGTCGCTGAGAGAGTGTTGTTTTCCTCGAAGAAGCATCTAGGAGTTCCTTCTCCTGAGCCCTGCCCAGGTCACGTTTCCTGGCTGTGCCAGGCCCTGCTTGCCTTTCCCAGTTCCCGGTGCACTCTCCTCCACCCCACTCTGTGCTCTGGAGACACATCTCTGTGTGTTGCCATCTTGCTCTCGGGCCTCCTACTGGGGTCACCCATGGGAAAACCCAGCCACAGTGGATGGAGTGTGGAAGAAAAGTGAGATTGTGGGATTTATTTCTTCAGTTCTGTCGCTGCCGGGTCTCTGTGGTCGGCACAGCCTTCTGCTGAGGGCCAGGCTCCTGGAGGTGGCCTCTCCTCCCCACAGCTCTGGCTCCCCTCATTCCAGTACCAGCTGCTACCCCTGCCCCTTCCGGCCTAGGAGTGGAAAACATTACCCTCCAGCCCCTCACAGCGAGCCCCTAGGGGCTCCAACATCCCTTCGCTGATTCATTTAATCCTGTCCGCACCTCCATGAAGTAGTTCCTTTTTTAAAACAAAACTGCTCCTCAGGAGTGTGCCATCTGTTTTCTGCCGGGACCCTGACTGTTATATTAAGTTTACCTCATGTACGGGAGGTATATTCAAGTGTCTTGAACTTCCATTTGATCTTCACTTGATTCATGGTGCCTTTTGATTAATCAAAGCCCCCATTTGGCTTTGATTCAGCGTATGGATCTGAGCTCTGGGGATTATTTCAGGATTTAGGAGTTCATTTTGTGTGAAGTCCTCTTGGAAGCTGTGTTAAATCACAAAATCTATAGGCAACCACCGGTGTTAAACGCGAACCTTCACTTCACTTTCAGGGGCTCCATTTCTGCCACGTTTGTATATTTGCAAATGAAGGGGGGTTGTGTGGATGGGAAGCAGGTGTGCCTGCTGACAGGCAGTCTTGGAGACCATTAAGAGGATTATTGTAGAAGGGGAAACGTGCTAGTTAAATAGATTATTTGTGTGCTTGCTTCTCCAGGCTGTGCTGACTGACATTTTACTAATCTATTTAGCAGATTGAAGTTCCAGAACAAGGCAACCGTAAAAAACACCGCGTTCAACAAAGCCAGGTCTGTGAGTAAAATGATATAATTGAGACATTATAATTTTGATAAATCTGTCCTTTTCCCCCTTTAAGTAACCAAAGTCATTCATTCTACTTTTAAGAACAAGCCAGAATTTTCTCCCCCAGAAGCTCTTTCACGTAGGATTGTGCCAATGGGAGGACTACCACAGAAGGATAGTATTTTTTTTTTTTTTTTTTACTGTAGTACCCAGCAGGACCGGGAGACCAACTCTCCTGAATTTTTACATAGAAAATTTCCAAGAACATAGAATTCTTTAGTGATTTTCTCCTACACTCCATGCAATTTTTTTTTAAATCCTCTTTCTGGTTCACACTTTCCTTTCATGAATTCTCTGCAATGTACTCTGTAGAAAACAGCCTTTAAGTTTATTAAATACTGTTTGGAGCATTTAGGTCTGTTGGGTAGATAACAATAACAGTAAATATCAAAGTGGAAAGCATAGTAGGCACTCAGTGCCAGGCACTGTTCTAAGCATGTTTATGTGGATCACGACATTTATTCTCACCAAAGTCCTATAAATCATTGGGGGAAACAGGCACAGAGAGGTTAGGTGACTTGCCCAGATTGCACAGTAATCAATGGGGGGAAGAAGCAAGATGGTCTGTCTCCAGAGCTGTGCCCTTAACTAACTCTTCCTTTCTACGTTCAAATCCTAGTGTATGTAAGTGAAATAAAGGTGACCTCCAAGTAGCATTTGAATGGGATTTATTATCGATCCACTCCTGTTACACAGTCTGCTTGCTGTGTATATAAATGCACTAAGTATATAAGGACAGTACTTATGAAAATAGAAGGTCCTCTCTTGAGTGACTAAGCTCAGTAAAAAGAAAAAAATTTTAAACACAGACTAAATGCAAAGTTTCCTCTCTTTCATAATACCAGCTTTTCTGGCTGCTTAGATCAGAGATAGAGGGTAAGAACTCCACCATGGACTGGTGGATATGTCCTCAAACAGATCAAAAACTAAATGTTTAAGGGACTCCTGAGGTGCTTATTAAAATGTAAATTCCTGGGCCCCACTCCAAAAGAGTGATTTAGCAGATCAGCATTTATAGCAAGCACCCTAATGGGGAACACTGCACCGAGGTTCGATTTCTTTACCTGTAAAGTGTAGGTAGTAATCACTCCGTCACTCCCATTCATCAGCAGCATAGTGATTAGCACAGAGCTGTGGTTCTCAACCTTGGCTACGTGCTGGAATCACTTGGGGAGCTCTAAAAACAAATCATGGCTGGGGCCCACCCTCAAAGACTCTGACTTAATTGGTCTAGGGGCCTGGCAACAGAATTTTTAAAAGCTCCTCAGGGCATCTAATATACAGCCAGGATTGAAACTATTATCCTGGAACAGTGGTTCTCAAAGTTTGGTCCCCAGAGCAATACCATCAGCATACCTTGGGAACTTACTAGAAATTTAAATTCTAGTTTTGGACCCCAAACCTACTTCATCAGAAACCCCAGGGATGGAGGCTAGTAATCTGTGTTTAGCAAGCCCTCCAGATGAGTCAGATGCATGTCAAATTTTGAGAGTCCCTGTTCTAGAACAATAGATAACACATAGCACAACTATGATCAACATTGAAACTAATTCAGATGTCCTCTCAGATGAATAGCAATGCTAAAATAGGCCAGCCTCCCTTATGCTCTAAGCAGGGCCAGCATGTCAAAAGTTGTCCAAGTGTATTGAATCCCAACTTATTTAGCAAATCTTTATATAGAGCTTATCCTGAGCCAAGCACTGTTCTAATTGCATTCCACATATAACTCATTTAATCCCCATAACAACCCAGCTATTATTATTATCCTTGGTTTATAGCCAAAGGAACTGAAAACACAGAAAGGTTAAGTAACTTGCTCAAGGTCACACAGCAAGTAAATTACAGAGCCAGTATCAGAACTGAAGCAGTATTTATTTGTTGTTTAACCAGTAAAGTTTGTTTATTTCTTTAAACACTTTGCCATGGGGCCTCTCTATCGAAACAAATCCCTCAAAGAAAAAAAACTTTTTTTTAGCTTATCTGGCCATTAAGGAACATTTGTTTCACCAGTGACAAAGCCATGACCTTGTCTTTGAGGTTTCATAAATATTGAAGGCCAATTCTTCACTCACTGAGGGTTTATAGCAACTATAACCACTTTTAATGTTTTAAAATATAAAACTTGTTAGAAATTTGTATTTGTGTGGGGTGTGCATAAAGATTTGACATAGAGTTAAAAATGGAAAGTTGCATAGCTTTAAGGGGGTGAGACTGGGGCGGGGGAGGGTAAAAGGATGAGGGCAGCATCCAAATGTTACCTGGGGACATACTAGTGCCTGGAAAGGCCCTCTGAACAGGTCTACCTCAGCTACCAGCAGGAGGCACTCTTGGTCCTAACACAGACACCTACCCCAAGACAAAGCTTCTATGGGGAGAAAAAAAAAATACTTGAAATAACCATCTTTTAAATAAATGTAACCTTTCTGTTGCCTTTTTAATATTATTTTAACATTCTCGTGACTTTGTAATTATTATTGTTGTTATGGAAATTATTTCCTCACATACATTTCTGACCTGTTTATTTCACAACAGAAAGATGTTTCTCGTTTTCTACCAAGAAAAAGCAAGATTGAGATGGCCAATGTTGACTGTGCTTTTGGGACCATAGAGGAAGAAGACCTTTGATGAGAAACTCTCACATTTTTAAATGTCCTCTGGGCTGTCTCGACAATGAAAGAGCTTGGGGATTAAAAGTGGGCAGTCCACCAGCAGTGGAAGAAATGGAACCCCTTCCCATTTTCTCTTGCCATTAAGATGAAACAAGATGGGCTCGGGAGGGAGACAAACCATAAGAGACTCTTAATGTCACAAAACAAACTGAGGGTGGCGGGGGTGGGGGTAGAGAGAGGGTGGTGGGGTTATGGACACTGGGGAGGGTATGTGCTATGGTGAGTGCTGCGAAGTGTGTAAATCTGGCGATTCACAGACTGTACCCCTGGGGCTAATAGTACATTACATGTTTATTAAAAAATTAAAATATGTATATATAAATGCATTGCAAAAAATAAAAAAGATTGACCGTATTCACCAAGGGTACTTCAGAGCTCTGTGAATCTTAAGATTAAAAAGAAATATGAACCAAGTTATACACTTTGCTTTTAATGGCTCATAAATGACAAGTGGCAAATCCACATCAATTAGTATGAAGTTTGTTTGTTTGTTTTTTACTCTAACAGATGTTTACCTGGCTTGATGAGTCTTCTGTATGTTCTGATACTACATGAATGAAAAGCTTAGCATAAAACACTATAAATGTATTTGGGGTTAAGTTCTGAAGACATGACTCACCCCCTCCGGATAATGTGGCTCTAGGAAATGGAATCATTGAAAAAGAAATCTGGACTTCACTGATCCATCCATAGCACCGAGTAAGGAGGTGATAAAATACTAATTTCTTTCCTTACATAATCCTGAGCCTCCCAATAGGGACAGACCAAAAGTAACAGTCTGCCCATTTCTCTACTTCTCCACTGATGTAACTATACTTTATCTTTGAATATGAAATTCAGTTTAATAATCACATGCTATTTTGAATATTTTTTATTTTGGAAAGCAATGGGACCCTGCACTCAAATTCAGATACTCTGTAAGTTTCTTAGCTTTAAAACCATGGATATTTTTTTCACTAGATTTTTCCTTATCTAGTTTCAGTTTATCATGATAATGAATGAATGTAATTATATATGGAATTAAGACTGCAATAAGGGAGAGGGACAGAGGACTCTATGTAATATAATTAGATAAAGTGCAATATTCTAATGTTTTCTCACTGGATTGTGTAACTAATTATGTAATAAATGTGAAATATATTCTAGTGAATATAAAATTTACTGATGAAAATTCTGAGATGATCTTTCTGAAATATAGAATCTATTAAAGTCCTGTAATGTTTATATAGCAGTGCCTCTAGCCATAAATTCCAGTGCCATTAAGTTTTGTATTTATATTTTAGGCAGTAGTAGGAGGTTTTGCAGGGGAGAGGGTATAATAAACATCCCAAATCATCCATGGTGATGGTATTAATGGATTAGGATACATTTTCAGATTAAAGTAGAAGTTTATCTACTATTTTGCCAATTTAAGAATAGTTTGTCAATTTCTTTATTTATTTATTTATTTGATAGAGAAAGTGAGAGAGCACAAGCAGGCAAAGCAGGAGAGGGAGAAGCAGTCTCCCCACTGAGCAGGGAGCCCAGTGCGGGGCTTGATCCCAGCACCCTGGGATCATGACCTGAGCGGTAGGCAGACACTTAACAACTGAGCCACCCAGGCGCCCCATCAATTTCTTTTTAATTCCAAACCCTACACTGTGTAAGAGCCTACTAGAGAGAGTAGGAGTGCAAAAAGAACTTGTATTTGGGGGTGAGAAGGTACATATACTAGATTGAACTATACCTAATTGCTGTTTTGTAGGTCAAAAAGAGTTTTATGTTGTCAGTTTCATATGTTTCAACCTGATACCTGAGAGCTGATAATCCCAGACAACACATGGCTGGTGTCCAGTGTGTAGTGTGGACCTGTGTGTCGGAGGAAGTTGGGGATGGTCAGGAAGGCCCATGGGGAAGAGAGACTTTGAAGAAGGAGTACAGCCACAGGGAGGAGAGACACATGTGAAAGGGTAGGGTAGGCTTTAACAGGACAACGAGTGGGAAATGATGAGCAAAACCACACTGTGTGCTGGCAAAGTTTCAGGTTAGGGAGTAGTTAGGAGATAAAGCTAAAAGAGAAGAGGGATCAGTACCTATGCAGACACAAATGCAGCATTCCTTTCTTTTTTTTTTCTTTTTAAGATTTTATTTATTTATTTGACAGAGAGAGAGAGAGAGAGCTGGAGCGCAAGCAGCGGGGAGAGGGATGGGGGAAGGCGACCCCCACTGAACAGGGAGCCTGATATCCGATTGGATCCCAGGACCCTGAGATCATGACCTGAGCTGAAGGCAGACACTTAACTGACTGAGTCACCCAGGCGCCCCACAAATGTAGCATTCCTATAAAATGAGCAGAGTGGTTTATCCCTTATTTGAAGATGGCAAAAACAGAAGGATTGTATTTAATAGTTTTTTCCCAAGACATAGAGATCATCATCAATATCAGGAAATAAGAAGAAACAAGTACCTTCCATAGTATGTACCATGAATAATAAAGGAACTGGGGTGGTGGAAGACAAAACTCAAAATTTACTTTGTAAAATGACATATTCCTTAGCAGTTATGTGGGAGAAGAAAGAACCATTAGCCCCTTTGGGGATTACTGGGCCTGTTTTTATCTAGAAGGAGTTGCAGGCTTGAATTACTTCTGCATCAAAACACTTCATCAGTGGGTGAAAAGTCTAAACTCCGATTCCCAGAGTGGCCTTCCCTGCTGCAGGCTCCGAGAGAGGCCAGCAGTGGGCCCCCATCTGTCCTGAGGGTGATGACCTCACTCTTGTGTGGTGCTGCTGGGCGGAACCTTCCCAGCAGCCTAGCCCCTCAGCCCAGGACAAGACATGAGCCAGTGCATGAACATTGTTAAAGGTGGGCAGCTCCTGAAACCCATCAGGTAACTTCTGAGTGGTGTGGCAAGGCTTTGGAAATTACCAGCATATGCTATCGTCTATAGATTCTCTCCCTTATACCTTTGTGACTGGTCTCCAGTCAGCCAAATTTTCTCCTGATGCATCTGTTCTCACCAACATCACTTCTCCCTGCTTCTAGACGCATGCATTTGTTTCTGTGGCTGTTCATTCTCCTAAAATTACTGGCCTAAGCCCCTGGTTCACAGGCCAACCCCAAAGTGTGAAAAGTTCACAAAATAGAAGAAAAAAGGGCAGAGCTGATTCAATTGTGATTAGGCCCCCCAAGGGTCTGAGCCCCTGGGGGTTCTGGAGAGAATCATGTGAGGCTTTGTCTGGAGGGCCGACATGCTCACTTCCTAAAGCCAGGTCTCCATGTAGGTTCGTATGTGGTGAGACTGTGGCTTGCGCACATCCCCAGCTGGGCCCTTGGGAAGCAAACTTTATGCTACCTATGTAAGTGAGAAATTACCCAATGTTTACCCTCAAAGTGAATTTGAGAAGGGCTGAGTGACCCTAATTTGTGGAAAACCAAACAGGTTCCAAGTCTCAGTGGGAAAATAATGGCCAAAGTGATCGTACAATACAAAACAAAAGAAAACTCAGCATCAGAGTCAACTCTCCTTCTCCAGGTGCTTTTTTAGCCCCCCCCCCCCCTGCCGTGTGTGGACCAAGGCTCACCAAGAGGACTGCAGCCAGGGGCCCATGTGGACTCTGGACTGAGGGAGATGGGGTACGAGGTACTTTTCTCCTTCGTGAGGGTGGTCTCAATCCTGTCCTCAGGGATCCCAGAAAAATAGTTGGAAAAAGTTAGACATATTTTTCTGGCTCTTACACTCCAAAATAAAGCATGCTGAGTTAACCTAGAAAATGTATAGTGGGAGCACCTTGCCCAGTCGTTTGGGTGGCTCACTTGATTTCAGCTCAGGTCACCATCTCAGGGTCCTGGGATCAAGCCCCTCATTGGGTTTCCTGCTTAGTGGGGAATTGGTTTTAGGATTCTCTCTCCCTCTGTCTCTCTCCTCTAAAAAGTCAGAAAGAAAGAGAGAGAGAAAGAAAGAGAATGAAAGAATGAAAGAAAATGTATACCTAACACCAATAATCCCTTAGAAAATGGCTTTTTGAGGTGCCTGGGTGGCTCAGTGGGTTAAGCCTCTGCCTTCAGCTCCGGTCATGATCTTAGGGTCCTGGGATCGAGTCTGGCATCAGGCTCTCTGCTCGGTGTGGAGCCTTCTTCCTCTTCTCTCTCTGCTTGCCTCTCTGCCTATTGTGATCTCTCTGTCAAATAAATAAATAAAATCTTAAAAAAAAAAAAAAAAAGGCTTTTCAGGGATGCCTGCGTGGCTCAGTCCATTAAGCATCTGCCTTCAGCTCAGGTCATGATCCCTGGGTCCTGGGATCAAGTCCCACATCAGGCTCCTTGCTCAGTGGGGAGCCTGTTTCTCCCTCTGCCTGAAGCTCCCTCTGCTTGTGCTCATGCTCTCTCTCTCTAATAAATTCATTTAAAAAATTTTTAAAGGATGGCTTTTCGCCTTATCGTTGTATTCGACTCCCTCCACTTTATTGATGTATAATTGTACTTTGCTTATAAGTTACCTTATAATAGCTATTTGTTGTATTCTTAAGAAGTCATGTGTTGAACAGTTTTCCAGATAAGAAAAATTAGAGCTATGGGAAAAGTCCGTGGTGGGCTTGGCACTTCGTTCCAGCCGTGTAGCCTGTTTACTTTTCTGTGGGGCAAAGTCTTCAGCTCACCAGTTGGGCTTTGGTTGTGTAACATCTTGGAAGAAGTCGGACACTCCGTTGATTTAAAGGCATTGACCTTGGTGAGTTTGCACAGCTCCTGCACTAAATGTGGTTTTCATCCCGGAAATGTGGGAACACGGAGTTGGCTGTACTTCCTAATGGCTTTTCCATCTGTCCACAGGAGCCCTCATTGGACCGGCTCTGCGGTGCAGCCGTGGTCTGGGGTGGAGGCGCCTGGAGCGGCAGGCTGAAGCCGGGAGTATGAGCTGGCCTCTCTGCGCGCATGCGTGCTCTTCTTCTCACTGAAAACGAAGTCCCCACAGAATGTCTGGGGAGGTCCCCCTCTTTGTATCGCGTCTAGTGTACAGAGGAAGAGGGGATGGAAATCTACTGCATCTGGGTCCTCATCAAGGGAAGTTAGAATTTGATTTTCTGCAAAATGTTGAGTAAAACAAGTGAAATGACAGTGATGAAACATACATGTGGCAAAGTCAACCACTTGGAGACGGGTTGTATTCAAAACTCAACTGTAGCTATTTTGCCATTGCTGGAGGAGCTTTCCAGGGGCACCATTCCAGCAAGTGCACCTATTTATGTGCAAAGGGAAAGCGGTTCCACGTCCCAGGACTTGTATGGCACCGTGTTAAGGGAGAAAATAGGAAGACTGTATATCAGAGGTGGGGTTTTCTTTTTTTTTTCATATATTGACTGAATACATATCACAGTAGTTAAATCGAAGATTTCTTACAGGTGACTGGATTTATATCAATTATGTCGGTATT
Organism: Mustela nivalis; assembly: GCF_964662115.1. NCBI lineage: Eukaryota > Metazoa > Chordata > Mammalia > Carnivora > Mustelidae > Mustela > Mustela nivalis. The sequence goes on from NC_139021.1 coordinate 35,788,334, forward strand.
AGTTTCTCTTTTGCAATTAACTGTGGGTCGTTTGTGTCAAGATGTCTTTTTCCCTTGTTTTTCTTCTGTCATATCCTCTTTTCCCTTTTCATTTGTCAGAATTAAAACAAAAGTGATGTGTAGGCTGAGGGTGATAATGAAGATGGGCTGAGATCTTAGTGAAATCACTGTAGGAAAAAAAATCCTAAAACCTTCCTGCTCAAGTGTGATAAGGACTTGTTACCTGGGACTTGTTAAAAAATCCTGCTGGATGATGACAAAAACAAACACAAAAGACAACTAACTCCATTTCTTCTTTTAATGTGTCTCGTGAGCTTGGAAGATAGATATATAAAATACATTTTTGAGGTTTATAAAAGAAAATCATTTGAAAGTCTTTTCTGATTCTGTTTGCCTTAAAACAAATGCATAGGCTAAGAGTAATTCGCACTACTTATCCACTCCTCCCGCCCCCCTTTTTTCCCTATAAAAATGTCACACGTTTCCTTTCTTGCTGGTCAGAAGTTTTAAGTTCAAAAGATGTTAGTCCAGGTGTATTGGCAGAAAATAGTTGTCAGAGTAGAATAGCCTCGGGCTTTCTCCTGACTGGGGCATCACAGTTTCACAAAGGTGGAAATGAAAGCACCAACTCTGTATTTGGAGAGGAAGAGAGCAGAACCGAGGCAAGTTCTGATAAAGCTCATTCCCTAGAGTGTTTTCAGGACTGAGAAGGAGAGGAGCTTGGCTTCTGTTTGAATGATTGCCAGGAGTTTATTTTGAGACTAATATAAGAGTTAAGATCCCTCTAAGTCAAAAATGTCGGTTCAGTGTGAGCCCCCGGAGTGAGCTTAGCAGCGTTCCAGGGTTGAAGCGAACCCTTTAACAACACAGATTGTTGGAATGAGCTGCTCATTTTCTGGACCAAGCAGACATTCCAGAGCCCTCTGGGACCAGCATGAACCCTTCCCTAGCTTCTCCTCTCCCACACTGAACAAACCCTAAACTAACATGTTCTCTAAGGGGTGGGAATATTAGAAGGTTAGGAAGGAAATTTAGGGCCAGAAAGGAAAGGAGAAAAGACTAGATCTTTTGGTTTGGTTTCCTGTTGGTTTTCCTTGCCTACTTCTGAAAAAAAAAATTGATAAACCTACTGACTTCTGAGTTTCTAGTGCTTGTTTTGAAGTATAGAATAAATGAACAACATGCAGACCTCATCATTTCTTATGCAATAAGAATAATAAAATATAATTAAAATAAAATAAAAACTCTGAAGAGTTTTTATTGACTTTTTCAATGACATACTGTGTTGCTCTTTGGGACATAGTCTTTTAGGTTCCCCACATAATCCCTATATGCCAAGTAAGATATGGCTTCCACATTCCTAAGAGTTCCTATCTCATTACTCAATGACTGATACCTGCTGATCACAGGCATAACTTCTCACCAGTCGCTTTTAAAGGCTTTGCAAATCAATGCATTTGCTTACACCTTTGCAAAAGGTATTCCCTTGCTAATAATCAGTTCCTTAACTTTTGGAAGGGAAGCTTAATCAGGGCTAAGCGCTATATACTTTCCCATCACATACATAGTTAGTCTAATATATTCATCTGTGTGGTTCTGGCATGTGTGGATAAGAAAACAACAAATGGGTATTGCAGAGAAGGAGTCAAGTTCTTTTATTCTTTCCAGGGATCTAACCCTTATCTTAGTAACTCCAGAAATTCAAGATCTAAGATGTTTACTTTGCAATTAACAGAGGGAGAGAGATCGCTTTCTGAGGGTTTTGCTTGCATACTTAATTTCTAGTTATGGTTGGTTGCTAGAGGGACAGATTATCCCCTGAGGCTCCCAATTTTTTCCCAGTGTTGCAGATATAATAATGCTTGGCACACATGCAAACTTCATTTTTTTCCTGGTGGTTTAAATGTTTAAACTCTTGGGGAACCGAAATAAATCTAATTCTTGTGTAGATAAATATATGCAATTTATTTATTCGATGGTTAAGCCTTCAGAATCCCTAGTGTTAAAAACACCTGATTCTCCCTAGCCAGGAATGAGAGATGGGACGCCCATGGAAGCAACATTTTCAGGAACATGTCTCCCTCTGACGGTCATTTGTTAGTACTACAAAAACCAACCTGGAACAGGAGTAAAGCTCAAAAACAAGTAGAAATCCCTCTTCCTTTGAGGTATGGTGTTGTTTTGTTTTGTTTTGTTGTTTTAGGGAGGGAGAGGGAAAGAGAGAATCTTAAGCAGGCTTCACACCCAGCAAGGAGCTCAACACAGGGCTCAATCTTAACCATGAAATCATGACCTGAGCCAAAACAAGAGTGAGACACTTAAGCAACCAGGCACCTCACTATGATGAGTTTTTAAAGCACTTTCCCATTCCAACATATCTCTTTTCTACAGTGTAACAATTGGTTACACTGGGATGGTTGCTAGATCACTCTGAGTCCCTTCTGATAACTGTTCAATTATGTTTGGGAAAATCCTTTCTGCATTTCCTAAGACTGGATAGTAATATATAATCAGTCTAATCCTTTTTTCCCTATCCAGAAAAAATGACCTAAAAGAAAATCCTACCCCAAGCAAATCTTTTCTGTCATCCATTCACTCATTCACTCGCTCAGTTGTATCTGACACAGCAATTCTCAGCCCTGCACATTGGCTGCATATTGGGATTTCCTGAGCAGCTTTTAAAAATGTAGATGCCGGGACCGTACTTCAAAATAATTCTGACTTGGTTTTGACTAGACATAGTTGTTGATATTTTTAGGCTCCTGTGGTGACTACAATGTGCTACAAGGGCTGAGAACTACTAAGCTAATATTCTTGAGCACCTACTATGTGCCATTCGTTGTGGTAGTGCT